>NW_027105186.1:0-43647 GCF_000696795.3 Halyomorpha halys | reverse complement strand
TATAATAGCCGACAACACACAACGTGTAGTCAGTGTCAACACAATGTTTTTTGTCATAACATGATTGACTAGTTTTAACAGCTACATTTACGAAAATGGTTACTGAAATTTCTTAAAACTATTGAATATCTCAAAATTCCTGTTTTGACTTACACAACTTTTGCATTTTACAATTGATATGTTGTAGAGCATTAATTGTTAATTTTTTTTCTCCGTAGTGTAAAACCGATTTAGTTGGATTTTTATTTCTTTGGGGTAATTGTCCATCCTTCAAATCATTATTCTAAGAGAGAAATTTGAACAAAAAAAAAAATAGAAGTATGAACAATCGGCTTCGATGGAATAAAAAAATACAACTCGATTATTATATTACTTGAATTTTATGGAGTGTTTTTGTAGCTATTTTTTAAGAGTCAATCCAACAAGACATAATAAGTCCTTTTCTGTATTTCAGTCAAGTCCTATTGTACCTTGAGGGGTACATGTGACCTTGAACGGATAAAACAGGAGAATTCCTTCTCTCAATAAATTCCAAACGGTACATCCTGTCCTGTCAGAGTACACCACCCAACTACCGTATTGTTAATCCACCAACCGATGAACTTTTTGGAAGGTGGAAGGGTCCTGTTGAATACCCAATGACCCCGGAGGCCCTTCGGGGTGAATACGAATGATAGGGAGACGAGGCGAGAAAGGAGATGAACCATGATGCTGTGTGAGAAAAATGAATGAAAGGAGGAGGAGGAATGAATAGAAGATGAAACAGTAGATAAAAACAATTAGCCGATATCAAGATGGGAGGATAAGACGGATCCGAAGGTAGGGAGTCCTAAAAATAGTGTGGCTACATCTAAATATATTGTGCTGGCCAGACTGCTTTGTCCCAACTCCTATCTTGTTTTCATATCTTTTGTTTGATACTTATTCTCCTTTTTGTTTGTCTCTTGTCAAAGGGCACTTCGTCGCTTAATTTCGAAATACTATTTCTTTGTTCTAGAAACTACTACTCTGTAAGAAGCTATTCTTCAATATATTCAAAGAGGATCTCTCTAAAACAGGCTTCTATAAAATGGTAACAAATCAGTATAGAAAGATTTTCTTATGATTAAAGTTTTCTACTATTTTATAAAATAAGAATAAATGTCAGTTATATATTTTTTTTATTTTACTTTGACCAGTATTTATTCAATTTGCTTTCTCAACACCACAGGTAGGGAATCTTCTAATCACGGAGGGAATAAAAACTAATTTTGTCCTCAGAATAGAAAAATTCCACACGTATTTTATGTTTCAGACATCAAGTGACAAATTTCGTTACGTGTCAGCCAGTTTTAGAATTTTTGTACCGTTAATCCAATTTCGATATTTTCCAGAGATTTTGCAGTTCAGTTTACGTTGCATCTTTTTTTTTTTTTTTTTCATACCCTCCTGTAAAGATTTTAGTGGGTATTTGGTACGTACATATAAGAGGTATGCTATGTGTATAGCTGGGTGTGAAGGATACCTTGGATTGCCTTTTGGCATTATAAGGTTACGTTGCATCATATTCCATCCAATACTTTTGCTTAAGTATGTGGAAATGTATTTTCTGAGTAAATAAGAAGCTAAAATTTGAGTAAATAAATAAAAAATAATCAAGAATAACTGGCCAAAAAAAAAAAAATAGTCCCCACAGAAAGGCACAGAAAATCTTATCTAAGCTACGATATGAAACAAAGAATAATCAATACAGTAAGATTTCGATATCTCAAACCTAAATTGCAAAAATGAAAATGAAATAGAAATAAAAATCACGTTTTTATTAAACATTAGATGTATCGTTTGAATATTAGTTCATTAATTAATAAAAGTATGATTAATTATTTCATATAATCAAGAACTTATTTATGGTTTTAATTTAGATAATAGTTTTTTGATTAATTATTAAATAGTTAGCCATTTAATAATCAGATAAAACTAAATTTTAAAAAAAATCTGCACCGCTACAAGCTCGTGGTCAGAGGTATAGTACTTAGTAACGAAGTATTGTTACTAGACTTAGAGTTGTGCAAGGTGATGATAAGGTCAGTATCATGCTCAACCGCCTGATTTTTACAATTCGTTGGTCCCGCAGGGCTTTCGAATACACGGCTACAGTAAAATAGAAAATAATTATCTGCCACAGCCGGATACGTACCCTGGTCCTTGGAGTTAGTAGCATAATTTCCTTACTAGTGAGCAAATACTTAATTAACAATATTTATTAATATTGTTACTACAATATTTATTAATATTGTTACTACAATATTTATTAATATTGTTACTACAATATTTATTAATATTGTTACTACAATATTTATTAGTTTAGGAGAAAGTGAGTGTGGCTGGCGGCTAGGTACATCGGACCGCACTTTTTAGTTTATAACACCCGCTCCATAATATTTATCTAACAATATTTATTAATGACCTCAGGAAACAAATATTGTTATATAAATGCAATTTTCGGTTGACCGGCTAGAGATTGTAAAAAAAAAAAAAAAATCAATCTACAACATAAGGGTCGAATGTGCAATAAATCGAAGGAATCATAAACAGTGATCGAAATTCTTGTGGTTTCCAGATGCTTCATTTCTCATTTCTGACAAGATTCCTTGAGGTTTTCCAGTAATTAGACTTTCCCTCGCTTATCTCATAGTAATCTCATTTGCACCCTCAAAATGCATGATTGAACTAAAGAGAACGGCTTGGGGCAGGGAAGTCATAATTTTGAGACAACTAGAATTTTGTTTAAAATGCTCCTTTGTCCCTCCCTCTATACATTTTTTTCACGTGTGAGTTTGTCTAACAATTTAATTTCAACCTATGGCATCATGGAATAAGAACTATGTATTAAACATTAAATAGGAATTTTAGAATTTTTCGAAATTGCTCTTCTGAAACATTTACATGATTTGGCTTCTCATAATCTCGTACCGAACCGTTCATTTAAACAATCATAGATAATCGCTTCTAATTGTAAGCATTATAAGTGCATTTGTAAGTCATATTATAAGACTCAAAGTCATTTTATAATATACTACATTACCTTCAATGGCCAAGAGGCTCACAGTTTCACAGCGGTATACTGACACATATAGTGAGGCATACTTCACTCCAAAGAGCAAAGACGGACCACATCATCCGACATTCGAACTACCGACCGTGAAAGAATTTATATCTATATAAGATTTTTTGACAGTCTTCAGTACTGTACGAACTCATTATTTAGGACACTAACACAGATATGCTTTGCAATTGCAAGATTTAGGGATGTAGATAGATTAATTGAACACAATTGGAAGTTTGATATAAATTAATATATTTAATTATTTACACATTGCATTAATGATTGCTTATTATATCCACTTAGGTTAGGTATATAATTTTTTTTTTTTAATTTATTTATTGCTATTTACAACTGTACATTATAATACATTTAGTAAATCTGATCTAAGTTAAACTCCAATGACATTTTACATTAGCTGGTCTCGTGGCCATCTTCTTTTCAGGCACCTCGGAGGATTGCCAGGAATGGAAGAGGATGTAAGATTAGAAACTGTATTTAATAATAAACAATAAAATATTTGTTAAAAAAAATATAAATAACTTCAACTAATCTTCACGAAACTTGGATGTGGTTAGGCCTCTATAATGTGTATCAATGGGCATAAACCAAATCTAATCAAGCAAATTAGAACCAGGAATATAAATAAAATGTTTGAAAATATGTTCATTATTTTAAACCAATATGTTGCCCTTATAACTGCAATACATCTAAATGGTGGTTATATAGATAAAAAGAGGAAGCATTCAGCTTTCTAACGGTTCTATTAACTAAGGAATTCAATGAAAAGTAAAGAAGTTATCGATTATATAAAGTTCGATTATATGAACAATGATGGAGAAAATTAATTATATAATTTATTATAAATTAAGTTCTATGAAAAATGTTATATAAAGGTTTGAGACGACCCTATGAACGAATATTATTTGCTTTTTCATATAACAATTTTTTAAAATCTACTTTACCTCTAGCTTCATTATGGTTTTATAATTTCCTGTGAATATAATTTCGTTCAGTAGAATCAGTAACGTTTTTTTCTTCTTTTTTGAAAAAACACGATTCGATTTGTTTATAATAGCCATGAAAAAACCTATACTTTCTGAGCTAGGGACTAAAAATGTTTAATAACCGAAAAAATCGGAAAGCTTTTCCGATAAAACCCCATCACGATCGGCTCAACGATATGACAGCGCATTAAGTAGTGATTTTTATTTATCGGATTGTTTGTATGGACTTAAGAGCTTAATGTAAAAGCGCAATATTTGTTGAAAAGTGAATTTTCACCGTTTAATGATGCTGAAAGAATAAATGAATAAATAAAATTAAAATTATTCATAGACACAAGACTGAAACGACAAGAAACTGCGCTTAGATTCCGATTGCTACAACACTAACGTGACAAACGCTCTAAACTTCCTATTCACTACAAAAAATTAGTATACACTACGATAATCAGAGCAATCTGGACATATGGAATTAAGCTTTGGGACTCCACCAAACCATCAAATTCCATCCGCATCCAATCCTTACAATCCAAAATCCTTGATGCTCCTTATTACGTTACAAATAAACTCATTCACAAAGACTTAACATCCCAATCGTTGCAGATGTGACACAAAACAGATATGGGTCTTTTCATTCCAAACTCCTTAACCATCCTAATCCATTAATTCTTAATCATTCACCCTTAACAATCCCTGATAATCCTCCGAGGTGTCTGAAAAGAAGATGGCCACGGGACCTTCTAATTTAAATTAATGTTTGAAGTACCACCGACGGATATATCAAGATTTTCAAGTGTATAAGAAACATACAACATATTTACTTATTTTGTACAGTTGTAAATTACATTAAATAAATAAAAAGAAAAAAAAAGAAATTATTCATCCAAATTAATCAATGAAAAAAGGTATAACTTCTTTTCATAGCTCAAAGAAAAAAAAAATCTTTGTACATGTGAAGCATATATTTTTGGTCAGCTCGCCCCGTTTTTTCATAAATTAGAAAGATGCTTTTTGAATTTTAAGATGCTTTTCCGTTCCTCTGAAAGATTCTATTACAGGACCAAAGTAATGTGTTTGGTAATGCAATATTTTCCCTTTATGAAAGGAATTCTGCAATTTCATCTTCTCTAGAAATTTTTCTTAAAATTTTCAATTATTTTTGTCCTTTGAAGGAAGAGGAGAAGGAGAGGAATTATTTGTAAATTACATTAATTATCCACTTATTGCCATACTTCATTTCAGTTACGAGATATCTTAACAGTAAAACCCATACAATTGTAATACCGGAATTTTACAGACTATATCCGTCAATAACTGCCTTCCATGAAATCCATTCCCTACTTTTCTGACGAAAAGAAAAGAAAGAAACTTGTTACAAATCGGAAAATTTGGATGTTTTGATTGGGAAGGAGCCAAACTAAAAGAACAATCCGCTTTTAAATAGATTTTTTCAGAAACAACGCCAGTGGGGTAAAGTTGTTTTCCTATCACCAGTAATTTTAGACAAGTTAATTTTAGTTTCGGTTAGTCCAGAACCGGTCGGATATGGTAAAATTTAATTTAGTTAGAATAAGTATTTTATCGATTAAGGACAGAAATGTTAATAAAAAACAAGACTAATATTGTTTTTCTCAAAATTGAAATTCTTTTATCAAGAAAAAACTACAGAGCAGAGAAAAGTAATTAATAACAGTAGCTAACACGCAGTTTCCTAGAATAAATATTTTCTTTTTAAACATAGAATTAGTAATCATTTTTTTTTTTTTAGAAATGGGGAAATAAAAAGTTCAAAGAAGTAATAGATTATGATAAAGTGCCAGAAAAAAAGATTCCACATGGAACCGTTATATCAACAATTGAAGTATTTTATATATATATAAATAAAACAGCATTAGTGCTGCATGCAGCTGAAAACCAACAAAATTTTGTTTTCGATAACACCATAATTTTATATAAAGAAAACAATATGTTAAAAAGAAAAAAAACTTTCAAGTCAATTTATATATCAGAGAAGATCAATTATACAGTTAATTTTAAAACAGATACAAGGAATTTAAACCAACATTATGCAGAGATTTCATGTAAAATAAATTTATGAAAAATAATGGAACAATTTTTGTTACTATTTACAATTAATTTTAATATGAAATTTAATAATTGGAATAAATACAAATTGAGACCAAAATGCCATTTGAATTAAATTAATAACAAGCCTGACCTGAGTGTATGGAAGGTTATAAATTAGTTTGTTCATATGATAGTGATGGTTTTTAAATTAATGAAGTTTTAAGAAAATAGGTAAGTGAACATAAGGTTAGGTAAGCTTACTAATAATTAATATGACTCTCTATTAATTAACTTTTACATAGGGTTATTTTGACTTATAATTAATGACCTGGGCAGAATATCCTGCAAAACATTTTTAAATTTTGATGTGATGCGAGAATTTATATTTGAAGGTATGTTATATTATTAGTGATAATGTTGTTGTTATAATTGTTACAAATGAATGCAGAGTAAGCTGTTAAATATTTAAATTGTCCTTGAGGATGGCCGAATTGGCCGAAACGTTAGACTATTGATATAATAAAGAGAGTTGAGACTTAACGTGGATACCTTTTGATTTATTTAAATTATTAATTAATTTAAGTATTTTTATACTTCATAGTAGTCATGTAATATCTTTCAGAAAAACACATACAATAGGAGTACTGAAATTTTAAAGCAAAATATAAAATAATCAATTCTATTGTTATATTTCGTTTCAGTCACGTGATACATCTCATTTTCTTCTATCTCAAGAAGTTCTTGTACCGAACCTTTTCAAAATCTACAATCAACAAAATCAGAATCAGCATTATCTTGCCATTAAAGTTTACGCTATCACTCAATCATTGAAATTAGAATGTAATTAAAAAAAAAAAAGAAATTAACCCACATGATATAAGTGCAGAAGTATTGATAATTATATCCTCGACCAAATATGAGGGGAGTTATATGTTCTAAAAAATTATATTAAGAGTATATTTATTCTGAGGAGACGACATGTTTCAAACTAGTTTTTAAAATTAAGCAAATGTGATGAAGTGCCTTTGACCACTATCGTGAAGATATACTTTGTATTTTTTACTTTCACATAACTATCTACGGAATATATGATAAGAATTATGATCGTGTAAAATTTTGGATTCGAGATTTTGAAGGAAATGTACATCAGAGTCCAAATAACCAATTCTCAAAAAATGGTGTGTTTATGAACAGGCTAAAAAACGAGATTTCTTACCAAACTGAAATTACATATTAAATGAGGTTATATACCTAGCATGTTATAGCTTTTATTATTTTTATTTATTTTATCAAAAACAGCTCTGACAATTTTGATCAAAGTAAAAGGTGTTATCTAATAGTTAGGTCTTATCTTCATTAAAATAGTTAAATTGAGGTTAAATACTGAATTTGGAAAAAAATCTTTGAAAACCCAAATTTAAGGTAGTTATTTGTAATAATTAACAACATAGCATTGTTAAAAGTAATAAAAATGTATAATTGAAAGAATTTTATAAATAAAGAAAGGAGAAAAATAGAGACACCTTGCCTGATCTCCATCGATTCCAACCGGCTTTGTTCTTAAAACATTTTAAATAAAAAATCCATGTTTATTCTTGTCAGAAACAAAGTTGTTACCGTACATCGAAATTGGAAAATATGAACTTTTACAGAAACAGAGAAATTAAAATATTTTGTTTGAACTTTTCGTCTTCCACACACCATTTTTTATAGTAGGCACTCTCAAACCAGTAGATGTAATATGCTAAAGTGTATTCAATGCTGATTATTCAGTGACTAATTAATCATGACGCCAACAACAAATTAATTCTATTTATGCACATTCATTTGCGTTTTCTTCGAATCACAACATGAGGAATGCATCTAAAGCCCCACACTTAAAATTTTCGCTAACAGTAAATAACTCCAACGCGCTAGGAACTGCATCGCAATGAGTCGTCAACTGTGGCAGATGTTTCATGTTTTAGCAAGGCATTGATATTCAAAGTATCTCAGGCTCTCCGAGTCTGGATGTCACCAAATATGTCAGAAGACAAACAGCCCTCGACAGCCTCACAGAATTCAGAGTGCCTCCATATTCCCCACGCTCAGGAATTCCAACGGCTGTGTCTGACGGCGTAAAAGCGGGAGCACGGGGCTGCCGAGGAATGAGGTTAGCTTCTGTATTTATGTTGAGGCGAATTTGTATTCGCTGCGGAGAGCTCTCTGAAGGACGGCCTTCTAGCCTGATGATTCAAAACTTTATGTTGGTATAAGTAGGTCATAGCTCGGCAAGAGAAGTAAGTTTTTTAGAAGGTAAAGTAAGTAATAATATAAGGGCAGAGCGAGAGAAAATAACAAAAACATGGTGCTAAAGGGAAGAAATAAGGTCTAAGGAACTAAATCATCTCACAACAGGATCAAATAATAAAACGCTTTTATTAGTAATTACGAATTATCGCAAGGCAATAATAGATGGTATTATATGTTGATACTTTTTTCATGCTGGAGTTAGGCATTTTGAAAATATTTGTTTACAAATTTTTAGTTTTAAACAGTAGAAAAATTTAAAGAAAACAATTTAAAAAACAACAATAATAAATACTAAACAACTAACACATTTTTAAAAAAATAAATACAATATACAGGTTTTGAACACTTCAGGAACATTGTTTACTTATGTTTTATTAGTATGTGTTCGATACTTTTGTAGTGTATCTTTTCAGTTAAGTATTGACATAGCATTTTTCTGTATATTTTCTGTATGATCTAAGCTGTCAAAAATAGGAGCATGAGTGAAAATATTTTTTGTGTATATAAGTTTTATGTGCGTGGCACTAAGTGAAGAACAGCGCCTTAAGGTTTTTGAAAATAAAGTATCACGTACAATATTCGGACCGAAAAAGAATGAATTAACGGGAGAATTATATGGCTAATTGAGGGAATTGCATACGGTAAACATAATTCAGGTTAGAGTATTGCTGCCTATAAGATGGGCGTGTATGGTTGTACGGCTTAGTAATGAGCGGATTTCTAAAAGATTAATAAACACTGAACCGACGTGTTTCCAAGGTCTAAAGGAATTTTCCAATGTTCTGCTTGTATTGGTGGTCGTAAATGAAAGATTGAAAAATAATGAAAAGAAAGGTAATTCTGTAAAAGAATCAAACTATTGTACAAAGAAACAAATAAATATTTAAAATTTCAAATAAATAAATAAAAATTTAACAGACAAAAAAATTATTTGATGAACAACAATAAATGATGGACGCCTGCTCGTTGAAACTAATAACGTCTATTTGCCTGACCTGGTAATGGCGAAGGCCGTGGATGTAGATGGTAGGATGATGACGGCAGAAAGACCGTAATAGATCGCAGTCAAGTAGACGGAGTGCGATATAACAGGAGCTAGTGGCTATGGAGAGACCTGGAAGTCGACTGGCAAATGCAATGGTTAGAGAAGGAGCCATTTTGAGACGCAGTATTTCTTGTAAACAGCGCTTATGCACTGTTGCGGCCGAGGAAGTATCTTAATGAGCTTCCTTACGATATACCATTACACTGCATATATCATATTAACAATATAAAATAAAATAATAGATTGATTCTTTATCATTAAATGTATTTATAAAATAAAATTGTTCATCTTCAATATAAATAAAAGAAAAGAAACTACAGAAATAAAATGTATACGTTCGCAGACACGACGGGTAAACGCCCAAGACCGAAACGTAGATGGGAGAATTGCGTTAAAAATAATAAAATTTGGTTTAGAGGGGTTTCACTGGAAAGATATATGCAGAGAACCATTGGTGGTATCGGTATTGAACCTGCGGTATATATCCGTAGGTATATATACCTTAAATACGTAATTTTAGTTTCTTAGTTTTTGAGCTAGTCTAACACACTCGATTTAAGCTCATTTTTTTTCTTTTTTAAAAAAATGACTAACATCGGTTTCTGATAGATTTTACGGATGGCTGACATAATGGTAAAAGGAGCAAAACGAGCTTAACCAACCTTAAATCCTTATAGTTCAAGAGCAGGGAAGGAAAAATGCAGTTATCTCACTCCAATTTTTGATTACTTCAATAAAAACTATGTATAATTACTAGTCAAAATTTATGAGTCTGCCAAGTATAGGCAGGGGGATTAAAAAATGGCTGCTGTTTCAAAACCTTAAAAAAACATTAATTTTTCATTCAGAGCCCTATATCTTAAAAACTACCAACAACACTAAAAAATTTAAGAAAACATTATTTAAAAAAGAGTAAATTTGCTGAAATATTAGCCCTAAAAGAGCAATTGACGTCTAATAGTTCTCGAGATATAGCTTTTTAAAAAGCAAAATTTCTTAAAAATCTACTGATAGATTAGTAGTTAGTTAATTTAGTACAAATGACTATTAGCTAGTTTAATGGACTATAAAGGAGTTCATGGCCTTTACCTTCGTAGGAATAGCAGTTTTCATGATATTTGCTAAAATAAATTGATTTATAGATGTTCGCACAATAAAATTGATTTATGAAAAACTTTATTTCAGAAACCATTAGACGTACAGATGCCAGCCAGCGCTCAAATTAAAGCTAGTTAAATTTACTACAAAATAGTTAATTGTGTTTATCTTTGTAGGAGTAGTAGTTTTTATGATATTTGACAAAATAAACTCACAAAATGTTAATTTCTAGTTGTTCGTATAAAATGTTGGATGTTTGAAAAATTATATCTCTAGCTCCATATGACGCACATATGTCTACCAACACTCAAAATAAAGAAAATTTCGCTTACTATAAAGTAGTTTATAAGACTTATCTTTGTAGGAGTAGTAGTTTTTATGTTATTCACATATGAATATAAATTTGGCAAATGAAAATTTGTCCGAACATCAATAAATCAATTTATTTTAGCATACTTCATGTAAACTATTACTCCTACGAAGATAAACATCATAAACTACTTTATAGCTCATTAAACTAGTTTTATTTGAGTGCTAATAGACATCTGTACGTCAAATGGTTTTCGAGATATAAATTTTTCAAAATAAATTCACCAACTACTGATCTTTTAGTACGTTCCACACACTATTTTTATGAAATGTTGCTTTTTAAAAAGCTATATCTCGAAAACTATTTAACGTAAATAACTCTATTAGAGCTCATATTTTAGCGACTTTACTCTTCTTTAAATGACGTTCTCTTAGGTTTTCTTGTGTTGTTCCTACCTTTTAAGATATAGAGCTCGGAATGAAAACTTATTTTTTTCTATCGCTTTGAAACAGCCGCCATGTTTTATTCCCCCTACTTATACTTGGCAGACTCATCAATTTTAACTAGTAATTATACATAGTTTTCAATAAAGTAATAAAAAATTGGCATTTTTTCTCCTCTTGGGCTTTTGTACTATTATTTAGAATAAACATTTAAGAAGAATTGAGATTTGTAGTGTTTCTTCTATGGCCTTAACCGAGCCAGACAGGTTTGAGTTTGATTCCACTGGAGTTTGATAAACTATAGGATAATAAAACTTCTATCTAAATTAGAATTTCGTTCGATTTTTAAAAATAACAATTAATAAATCGTATATAAAATAAAGGAATCTTCAAATAAGAACCCTTCAATTACATGTCAATTACTGACAATTAAAAAAATACACCGAACTTTTATCATTCCCCTTTGAAATACTGCCTTAAACACAAAAAGGTCGAATATCTCCTGTCTGAAAGCAATGGAAGTATTCTTTTAACTTAATTGAATTATATTTCTTTGTGCTTGTTTTGAATATTTATTTTACTCATCTCGTATATTCAGCATTCAATTTTATTATTTCCCTTAATATAAGCTTTTAAAATATATTCGTCATAAAAGTTGAATAAGTTTGTATATAAAAAGGCTCATGTTAATAAAGCAATATTGTGATAAAATTATAATTTTTTTAAAAACGTAATTGGCAATTAAAAGTTGAATTAAGTTAACAATAAAATTTGTTCATTTAATTAACAATTAATTTTAGTTAATGGTTAATTTTGTGAGGCTGCCTCGAAATAAATATCTACCGACACAGATTAGAGTCATACCCACCGATTTCGAAACCACGAAGTTTTAGAATCATTGCTACAACCTCATCCATCTAAGTAGACTATTATCGTTAGCTGGTTATAGTTTAGGGCCGTTTGTAGCCGAGGAAGTTGAAGCGTAGGTCTAAGCAACCTCTTAATTGCAGTGACATGGGTTCTAATCTCGCTGAGAGAGGGACTTTTATTTCGGAGTGGCCCTATGGAATTAAACTTTAATCCTTCTTTTTTGTTTTAATAGGCTGGTTACTTCTGGATTATCCCCTCCACATTAAGAAATGACCAGGTAATAAAGAAAAATAAGTTTAGAGCGACACTCTTATAAAATAGTTCTACAATTTAGAACAGGCACACTATAGCTCTTTATTCGTTGTAAAATTCGATACAATTCGTTACTTGATTGAAATATATTTATAATATATTTATAATTATATATTATAATTATAAATATATTAATATTTAATGTATGAACATTCTCAAATATAGACTTAAAAAAAAAAAAGAATAACTTCATCAACTACGTTCTTATAGGAGATTAGAAATCACCCTATTAATATGGAAGATCATAAGAGAAATCTACAAATCCTTACGCTCTTGAAACTTTCTGTATATATTTCTTTCTTAAATTACTTTTTTTCTATGTCTAAAATTTAAAATTAAAATATAACAATGCTTGATTTATATATACTTATACTATTGAACGTTTCAGGGTTGCTGCATTCCTCTCTTCAGCATCTGATATGTCCCAATATTATTGGGTGAATCAGAAGTATTAAAATATAGAACAATACAATGAAGTTTGTTCAATGATGAAGTCACGGTTTTAATGCGAAAAGTGAAAACATGAAACAATTAAACGAAAAGCACAATATGCCTAAGAATAGTGAAACGTATGGAAAGGAGAGAAATCATTTAGATATTATTTTAAATAACGGTACAATGTCTCAAGTCAAGTGATAAAGCAAAGTAAAAAGAAAAAAATCACTGATCAAACTTCATTTTAGTTTTTAATGTTTTAAAATTTGTGTTGGGGAAACGACAAACTTAGAATTCTCAAGATTGAAAAGACAAGAAACAGCTCGTCGATTTCGACTATTACACACAAACGGTCTAAACTTCAAACTAATTAAAAAAATATTCATTTATATGACTATAATGTCCGGACTTACGGAGTTGAGCTTTGGTGCTCCACTAAATCATCGAATTCCTCTCCATCGAATCCATATGTTGCCGATTTTGCCAGAATCAGATACCACTCCTTCCATGATAAACTTCCTAATCACCCAAACCCACTTGTTACTAACCTGGCTTAGAAGCCAGTAAATAAAGTAGACTTTATTACTTTATAATCCTTCTAGGTGTCTGAAAATATGATGGCCTCGAGATCTCTAGAAATAATATTCGAGTTTTGTCCATGGGTAGATTCTCCAGATGTCTGTATAGCATTGTATAACTGACTTGTATAACATCAAATTTACTTATTGTATGTATTTTTAATACAGTTGTTAACTTAATATATTTATTTATCATTCATGATCAATATGTAGGTATATGATTATGTATCAAGCACTATTTTGTTTTAATTTTTGACCAAAAGTTAAGAATAAAAAATTATAATTATTCACTTTAGTTACTACTTGTATTAGCTACGACACAAGTGGGGTACAGTTGTTTATAAAAACTATTAAATATTTGTATTGTAAAAACATTTGTTCACATAGCGCACATTATATCTTAATTATAAAGTATTCTAAGATTCTAGAAATTTATAAAGAAAAACAATTTTTTTTTTATTTATTCGAAACCATAGCTAACTTCTTAAAAGTTAACGCACTCAGTAATTAATTAAATAATTGATAATTAATATTTAGGAACTTAAGTTTGATCAAAACAGAATGACTTACAACATTTGTTCTCTAAACGACTCATTTACAAACTATTTCTTTTTTTTAAAAGCTCTGACTAATGTCTGATAACCAATGAGTTTCAAAAAATTGACTAGCCTTGTGTACTAATGGTGTGCCTAAATGTACTAGAATTAGGTTTAGCTTGACAGAAGACTACCTGCCAGCCTGACACCAAAATTAACCGAACAAACTGATCCTTCCAAGTCCTGGGAAGCCGGAGGACTATTTAAAGACTTCCAGATTAATGGAAGAGCCCTTAACCCCTTACCGGAGTACCATCCTGTGGAGTCCTCAACATCTCCTAGACAAAAGAGATCCAGCGGCTTGCCAAGTGCGATTTGTCTAGCCCTGGCAGCAAAGTGATTCGTTCGGTGTGGTCACTTTTGTCAAGGCTCTCAACTAATTAATCTGTCTGGTGCCATAGTCCAATCTTGCTCATTTTGTTCGTCAGTGGCGCCTCTGTTTTCCATTTTCTTTCATTTAAATGTTTCACTGTTACAACAATGGTAATCGACATTAGAAAAAGCTTCAAACTATTGATTGTATATAATATACAGATGATGTATATAAATTAAACATCAGTATTCATATACTTTTTATTTTATTTCTTAAACAAATACCTAGAAAGCCTGGTTACAGATGACAACAAAGAAGAGAGAGAAATAGAGGATAGCTACAGGAAGTAGGTGCTATTTCACACTGCAAAGTGTATCCTCTGATGTGCAAAGTGTAACCAATGAATGTGGTTATCTACAAAACCATCGTAAGACCAGTGGTTACGTATGGTTGTGAAACAAGGCCCCTTGACAAGAAAAGCAGAACGGATGCTGAATTCCTGGAGAGAAAGGTGTTCAGAATGATATGGGTTGGAGTCTCAGAGAAGAAGAAATAATGAGAAGGTGATGGAACAGTGAAATGAGCACGAATAAGATGGATAGGAGAGGAAGAAAGGATGGCTAATCAAAAGATACCCAAGAAAATGCTCTAGGGAAAACCGGGTCGAGAACAAAAAAGAGGACGTATCCGGATCGATGTGGAAAAGGATCATAGGGGGGAATGTTCAAAGATGGAGGGAACAAGAGACCGTGTAGATTGCTTGGCTGTGGTGGAAGAGGTCCTGGTTCTTGTAGGCAGTGCAGTGCCATAATAATAATTTGTGATGTGCGAACACCTTAGTTCTGGTGCCAAGAATAGGTTCATTCCTATAAACGCCCAAATTTGTACCAATAATTGAGAAATGATAGTATCATTTTGACATTCCCTATTCACAATTCTTGTGATTTTCGTTCAATGTTATAAAATAGCTGCTAGTCGAGAGGAAGTCATTAATTCTCTATTATTATTACTAATAATATTAATTCCTTATTAATTATGTTATTTATCTATTTAATAAAGGAGGTAAGAAGAAATAAAAAAGGGGGAAGTCAGTATTAATATTTACTTTAGTTCGATTCTCCGCTCTTCCGTTACCCAAGATATAAATATATATATTTTTTAATTACATTTTAAGCAATCCCACATTAATCTCAAACAACACTGTAATGAACCATAGCATATATCCAGACCAGGTGTCTCGACGGCCCAGAAACAGCTGAAGTAAACAATATACAAAGAAATTATTCACGACATTCACTTATAATACGAATAAGTGGAACGATGCTGTAGAAGCAGACTTTGCGATAAATCATTGATTTAGAAAAGAAAATCTACTGGAGTTGTATTTAGTTCAGTTTGTCTCTCATTTTAGACATTTTCTTAATAACCTATTTTTAGGCTTTACTGAAATAAGATATTCATGACCTGTAGTTTACCATCTTAAAGTGTCTTAAATGGAGAAATATTTCCTCCTTTTAGCATGTTAAAACGATATAACATGGTTGAGAGTCAGCATTTTGTCTGCCGTCTTTTTGAAAGGTTAGTTCCTCGTAGTTCGTGTTTGGTTTAATGGGTAAAAATTATGAAATTCTAGAAAGTTTTTGAAAAAAAGGTTACAAAATTGCCAAGAAAATCCGCTAGGAAATCCTCTTCATTTAACATATAAAATAACTTTAAATTGGGCTTTTTACATTCTTATACTTAACATTTAGCATGTTAAAACATTTTACTTTTATTACATCACGAATACCCCAAAAATCGCAAGATGATTTTTGAAATCTTAAACCATTCTAATCTACTGTCTCTATTTAATTAATATTTTCCAGACTCTTGACGTGAGATGTCCTATCTCAGGGTTGAGTGTGATCGGATGATTTTCAAATCTATTAATGATCCGTCTGATAGTACGGTGGACCAGATCTATAGATGATTTATCTATTGCTTCTTCATGTTGCTGAATCTTCAATAAATCGGATTTAAATCTGATGAAGTGGCCAACATAGTAAAGGAGATATAATGGAACCTTAACAAGGCATTAAATCTGGAGATAAAGAACCAATAAAGGGGCGGTGAAGGGGCTGGTACCCTCCCCCGTTATTAAATACCAACCCAGGAGGAAGCTGCGGGGGAAATAAGTGGAAATGAACCGAGGTAAATCAAATCTCCTCAAAGATCGAGGGAGCAAATATTTGAACCGCCCGGGGCAGGGAGGCCTCTTCAGCCCCTCTCGTCCGGGTCCGGCTTATCAACTTAGTCCGGGATATTGCCGTCGTAATGGAGTCTACGGGGTTAGGGATTGGGCGCCTCAGATAATTGCGGTCAGGTCGGGGCCTATTGTATTCTATTATCGTTAAGCTATTGTAATATTTATATATAATTTATGATAACATTTAATAAAGAAGATGTCATCTAACAAATAAAAATCAATATTTGTTTGTATTTTATGCGCTGGTACACCGCCCATCCGATTTTAATTGGACGTTTTGCTAAATACTAAGGATTTTCCCGGAAAGGTTATAGACTATTCCGATTTCTTAGGTAAAAAAAAAAATTATATGAATAAAATTAAGCATTTTGGGTACCTCTCAGAAGGTATACACTTTTTCCATGGTTACTATAAATCAATCAAATTGTCTCTTTCTGATGTATTAGAAAAAATTACTTCCGATGAATACAATTTTGACCAGTTGTCATTTTTTGTACAAATGGCAATAAATCCTACAAAGATGTTCTCGATAACAGATAAAAATATGCAATTTCCTTAATCTAAATTGTTTCAAAAAGCAAACAGAATTATTTTTGTTAAATCCAGTTTTTAATCCAGTTTTTTTAAATACAGTTTTCAGAAAAAAAATATTCCCAAAACCGTTTCTTGGTCTCCTTCTTTAAACTTATCTAGCTTACTAATTAATTAAAACACGAAATCTATCTCTGAGTATTTGAAGGGCTGATCATAACAGAAAATCTTATTTAAGGCCCTTAACAATTTTTTTAATGGAATTTAATCGTTTGACATAAAAATATCGCAAAACAAATTTTTTTAAATTATTATAATTTTGTAAAAAACTTTCTCTTTTTTCTTTATTAAACTACTGAGAAGGTTCATTTGGTCTAACTTTGTAATTCAAACATGTTTTGCAATAATATTATGGAATACGAACAGTACAAAACTTTAATTAAGAATTATAATTTTCCAAAAAAAAAATCGTGTTTTGGAAAATTTTCATATTATGGGTTATAATATTTAACGCAATGAAAGGTAAACAGGATATGCTGGATTCGAAAGCGTTAGGCGGTAATATTGTCTGTAATAATTTTAGCAGTACTTATCGTGTATGTGAAAAAATAAATTTGTTGGTGTGAACACACCAGCAAGTGCTGTTCGTAAATTTCAAATCCGTGAACGGAAAACGCCGAGAATTCACGATCGTTCCCGATCGCATGACAGCGTTATCTTGTGTTAAACTGTTGTATTCTTAGCATGGACAAAATTTATATTTGTTATTCCTATCTCCAAAAACCCTAAAATACGAACTTTTATAGCAAGAAAAATTATTCATAATTTTCTTTTTTCTCTGATATTACAAAAATAACAATAATTTAATATATAACATCTTTGTTGTATCTACGATGCTATGTGGTTCTTGTAAAACATAGAATAATGTTTTATATACAATATAGTTTATATATATATATATAGATATATAAGAGAAGCATTCTCTATTTTTTTTTTTTTTTTTATCCTTTACGTTACAATACTTTATTTATTTCATTCTGTTATCCTTCTATTTTTCTTACTTCTTATATTGTTCGTATTCTTCCTTTTATAGTTTCTTTTTGTTCGTTTTGTTTTTCTTTATTTTTTTTTAATTTTAATTTAGTACCTTCATGTACCAATCTTAATACAACAATGTGATGCATATAATATGCTGTTTGCATGGATTATGCAGAATTTGTTTAAAATGTACGCCTCTTCTGTAGGGCTTATTACAATTAAAACCATGCAATTTTTGCAACATCAACCTCTGATTCTGATCACGTACATAAAACATGAGCTGGATGTTAGGCAAAGCAATGCAATAGCCCGAAAACCAAGAGCAGACTTGGGAAAGATATTTTTAACCCACGGGATACCCGATATCTGGATGGTGGTCGAATGGAAGAGCAGAAGAGCTATGCTCCGAATCCCATCTCCCCATTAATACCTGCAAATATTGACCTTCCTCCCTCAGTGGTCTATTTTTGTAAGGCGCCTTTCTGGATGTCTGCCTCCACTCTCGGCTACCGTTGATAGTCTGTGAGACTTTTTTTTTTATTTGCATTCAGTTCTCCTAACAGTACCATGCCCGTAGCGGGTATATCACAGCATTAAACCTGCACGGTTCAGTACAGTCAGGAGCACCTATGTAGTTTGTCATGTACAATTTTTTATACATCAAGGTTATTTAAACGTAGACATATTCCAAAAAAAAGGCCGAAATATACTAACAAATAAATTTCATTTTCAAACTCATTACTTGCGATAAAATATGGAAACCATGAAATATCAAAGTAATAATGCACCCAAAAATAAAGATAATTTTCATTTTTACAACAAAATGAGTTTACACAAAATAATAATTTCAAAAGAAAAATTCTTATTTATTAAGTTATTTATATACTAGTAAATATTAATTACACGATTACTAGAATTTTTTTTTATTGCTATTTACAACTGTATTTACATAAAAATACATCAAGTAAATTTGATGTAAGATAAAAATGGAGTGATGCAGGAATGTAGAGAAACTACCCATTGGTAGCACTCTAATCATATTTCTACACTCAATCATCTTCTTTTCAGGCACCTCGGAGGATTGTCAGGAATAGAATACGAAGCAAAGTTAGAAACTAGCGAGTTTTGATGGTTAGGGAGTTTATGATAGAATGATTGATATCTGTTTCGGGCTAGATCGGTTACATATGGATCGTTAAGGTCTTTATGTATGATTTTATTTGTGACAAAGTAAGGTGTATTGACTACGAATTTAAACCGGCGCTTGCAAAGATCTTGAATAAAATTAATTTGTGATTAATACGGTTCAATTTTCGGTAAATGTTTATAATAAAGTTATATATGATTTTTAATGATGCAATAAAAGAAGGAAAGTAGTTACAGATAAAAGAAAATAGGGCCTGAATATAATGATAATATAGCTAACCTGTTGTGAAGTATGATAAATAATAAGGTGTTATTAAGTTTGGTAACTTTTTTTTTTAGAATGTGTATTATATCACATATTTGATAATGATAATCCCCTCCATATTTTTTTTATTATTATTTAATAAATATCAAAATAGGCATTAATTATTTTATTTTTTGCCGCCCAAAAAAGCAAGCTGTCATTATTGTTTTGGCATGATATCATTTCTACGTAAACACACGCTAGGCTTATCTTAGAGCGATTTTTATTGTAATTAATTTCTTTTTTAGTTTTAGTTTTTTTTTTAACCCAGTAGTTTCTAACCTTGCATCCTCTTCCATTCCTGACAATCCTCCGAGGGGCCTGAAAAGAAGATGGCTACGAGACCAGCTAATGTAAAATGTCATAGTGCTACCAGTGGGTAGTTTCTCTACACGCCTGTAACACTCCATTTTAACTAAGAACCATATTTACTAAATGTATTATGCAATATACAGTTGTAAATCAAAAAAAATAAATAAATAAATAAAAAATTATGAGTTACATTTCTTATCGTTCTTGTGCAGTACCTAATCGCAAAAATACTACGATAAAAAATCCACAAGTTTTTTACCCAAGTACCAAAAGATGTCCAAACTAGAATTATTTGGTAAGCTGGCAAGAAGGAAACCAAAATTATTTTTAATCTAAATAATAGATTATATTTTTGTGAACATCACTTCGATGTATGTATAAGCAATTAACAACTTTTAAGTTCATTAGAGGTTATTTTTATTCCTAAAGAATACTTAAAGTAACTAAAAACTTGTTTGTCATTTATATTATTATTCAATAATTAAACTTGGAATTATTCTATTGAATATTTTTGTATGATAAACGGTTCTCAATAATACTCAGTAGACAAAGACAAACCTATATGTTTGGTATTAACTCATACATAATATTTATTGTCAGTTTATTATTTTTTTTCTATGTTATTTAATACATTATTTTTTGTAAATTCGGGAAGGCCTTGTAAAACCACCAAGGAGAATGTGCTAATCTTAAAGCAGAATGGAATTCTAATTATGCTTTGCCTAAACAATGGCAGGAGCCAATACTGGTTAATTTTGTAGTATCCGGGTGTTTGAATCTTTCACGCTCACATGTGAGAGGTTGTTTCATCAACATCTTATTCAATTATTCAATTGTCATCAATGCTTACAGTTTGGCTTAAATTGTACACGACCATTAACTAAAAATGCTGCCTTTTAATTAACTAGTTTATAGTTTGATCAAACTAATTTTAAACGGTATTCCAACTTTTTTTTGTCTCTGCCCAAAGAAAGAAAACGTATTCATGCAAGAAATAATTAAAAAAAAAAAAATAAGAAAAAAACATATATTCGCTAATTTCCTCTTTCATTAAACGTTTTAGTCTTCAAGGAAGAAATTTGGTTCTGTGTTTGTATGTATGTCGGATCGTATTTAAATATATCTTCGGTTATAATCGATCGAACCTTTAATCTGAATTTAATGAAATTTTTAAGGAATGAATTGGTTGGACCTAGTTTGCTCCATATAAATTTCATTGGATTTCGTCCACTACTTTTGTTTACGCATGCGTAAGCCTATTTTCCCAGTCACGTCTATATTTCAAAAACGGACCTTCCGATTAGGCCCAGTATTAGAGGAGTGTAACAAAAAATAGCTGCTAGTTAGAACTCCCAAAAAGACAGGATTTAAATTTTTTTACATTAAATTTTACGTGGGCAAAATATATACATTAGATTTTTGTTGCACTTCAACTGAAGTAATTTTAAAAAAATAACTAAATATTGACCGAAAAACTGAAAAGCCTAAAATGTTTGCTTATTTTTCACTTTGTGGTCACGACTTCTAAGCTAATTCTGTACTTATAAGCATAAAGGATTTAAGTCTTTCAGTTAAGTACTTAGTCAGATTTAGAAATATTTTTTCTATCGAATGGTATAAAACATTTAAGGTATGTATTAAATTGTATATTATTATAATATCCTGGTTTGAACTGTATTGGACAGATAAGTTTATACACAGAATTTTTTTTAAATTTTTTTTCGTCTCCTATAAATTGAAGAATATGGACTTAAATACTTTATACTTATCAGTACAGAATTTTCCGCATGATAAAAATAATTTTAAAAAATTTGTTTAATTAATAAAAACTATTTTAAAGTAGTATAAATTTGCTTAAATTTGAGCCCGGGTAGATCTCTGCACGTTCAATATTCACCTAACACCAGATGAGATATCAATATTTAGTGAATTTATTTTAGCAAATACCATGGAAACTGCTATGAACCATGATAAATATTTTTTTAAATTTCCTTGGGCGCATATTATAGAAACTGCTCATTTTTCGAAGATATTAATTATACTTTGTGGTGAATTTAGCTAGATTTAACTTGAGATGTTGAACGTCAGTACATTGCTGGGACTATCAAACGTACAATATATTGCATAAGTATGATGTAACTAGACAGAAAAAAAAAATAAAAGAAACTCACTTATTAACTAGATATTTTTTTCACAATTAAAATAATTAAGACGGTCTAAAACTTTTTTATCATCATTGGATACAATTTAAAATGTTTATACCAGCATTGTATTTATTCCCAATTGTTCTAAAATTGAATCTTTTGTTTAGCTCAGGTTTCTAAAACAGCCTACAGGAGAAAATGGCCATCAATTAACACAGCTTACATTTTCAATTAACTTTTCAAAATATTTAGGCACAAAGTCAATTAATCTGGAGTAACAGAGCTGTACTTTTTGACAAGGGCCTAAACAGGGCCACAAAGGATAAACCGAGGCTATAAAACAATTCAGGAGTTTACTAACAACTTTTCAACAGCCCCATTTTCCTTCAAGGAAATTTTCAAAGCTCCGCCGTTTGAAATAAACCAAATTTCTTCATTTTCCCGACTAGATATTGATTTGTTTTGTTTCTTTAAAAATAAAATATACGACTGACAGCTACTGTCGTATACCACTTTATTATTACAGAGAAATGTCTGACGGATTTGTAAAAAGTTTCAAACTTGTGACTTCCACTCTGTTAACATGATATTCACTCAACCACTAAATTATTCTATTTGCACAAAATTTATAAATAGTGATTCACTTAGGAAAAAAATAATGATTATACAAAATATTGGGAAAAAATATCGATTTTTATTCAATTTATGGAACCATCATTTTAACTTATAGTCAACAAAAAAAAAAATACTAATTGGAAGCAAATAATTAAAACATTAACGAACCTTTGGGCTTTAACACAATATTACCCTAAAATTGTGTTATTTTATAGAACTAAATCATTATATTTGTACATATTCATAAATAGTGATTCATTTAAAAAAAATTATAATTATACAAAATGTTGGGAAAAAACATAGATTTTTATTAAATTTATCCAACCATTATTTAAAAACATATTTCAGAAACGTACCTCAAACTTCATGGTACAATATCTTACTTCTATGCATTGATTTTTTATTTTGATTGGACTTTTACGGAGTATGTGCCGTTCATAGTTTGGGACGGTCAGAAGTCGTTGTATTAAAAGACCTATTATTCTCTTTATAAATTATATTCCAAATTTTTTAAAATTTATTCATAAATTTTAAATATTATAATTTATCTTGTTGGAAGATAGTCCGGGTGGAGGTCAATAAAGGTATCAAAATATTAAAAGAAAACCATTTATTTTTAACCAGCGTTTCGAAAGGGCTAAAAGAAAAACAAGGTACAGACATTGTAAAAATAGAAAAAACATTAAAATAAATAATTTTTTTTTTCATTTATAAAATATATAACAAAGATAATAATAATTTAAGAAAGAATAGGGAAGACTAGAAACTAGTTACTAATAGATAAAGCCAGTTGTAATAGAATTCTAAATACAGAACTAGAGTAATAAATTGCAGACAAATATTCGTTAAAACTAGTTATAATTAGGGTAAAGATGTAGGTGTAAAAAGGTAAAGAGAAGGCGAAATAAATATGGTAAAGGTGAGGTATAGTAGCAAGTAAAAGAAAACATACATGTCACTCGACTGACTATTTTAGCTGTGATATATAAATTGAATCACAGTGAATTACAAAGATTACCTATTTTGTGTAGGTTGCTTATTAATAAGATTCTAGCCGGTTTCATTAAATAAGTCTATTTTTTTTCATCATTAATCACTGGAGAAATTATATGATAGTTCTCCAGTTAAAATTAATAAAAGAACCTTTTTCAATTAAAACATCCTTCATTGCATACATAACTCCTTAAAATTATTACTTTCCGTTTTTTTCCTTGGCTTAATCGTAGAATGAATCCGTCTGGAAATAAACAACAAAAAAAAAAAATAATAAAAAAAGAGGGGAATCCCTGGAACGGAAACACTCGAAAAACGGTTTAAAAAACGGGACAATCAGACCATGACTAACGCTAACAACGAAAGAGTAAAAAAATGCAGACTTTAGTCTCTTTCCAAATAGTCTCGTAGCAGTTAATTGTAAAACCTCTTTTAGGACTTGCTCAAATTTACACTCTTTGCTACGAGAGTTCTAGTTACCTAATTTAGAATATTTCTTTTTCTTTTTAAAACAAATTATAGCATTCGATTATAATAGCTCATATTATGATTATATATGCTGTTGCTTTCAGAAATGATGATAAATAATTTGAATAAAAATGTTTTAATTTAATAATCATTCCTGTCCAAATCTTTTAGATTATTTTATATCTGTCATCGTCCTGTCAAAAGTTATTTTAAGAGCTATAGAAATACTGAGCCAGTATTGGTAAAAGAAGGCACGTTGAATGTCCAAGAGATAACTTTTCCTCGTTCAGTTGAATTTCCTATAGTTTGTGTAACTTTGTTAAGTTAAGAAAGACTTAGAATTTCATTGCCCAGATATAGCGACTGTCAATTTCTTTTTCATTAAATCTGTACACATCCTAAATATAAAAATGAATTACACACCTCCGAAATAAAACAATAATATTAACTTATGCCAGAGGTTTGTTATTCAACTATAGGAATTATTTCATTTATTTTTATACCGTTAAGATGTAGTAAAGTAGATTAATTAATTTATTAAATTAAATCATTTTGGATTTTGATCAAAACTTAGCATGCATAATTTGCAGTACATAATTTGGGATGGAAAACCCGTACTATGCATACTCTGTACAGTTTCCGACAGTTAGAATTGGTCGTTGGAACGGACCTATTATTCTTTTTATAAGTTATATTTCATCTTTCTTTTCTTAATTTCTAAATCTTGAAATGTTAAATATAATAATTTATACTTAGATGCTTTTTCAGCTTTTATTTTTTTTTTAGCTGTATTAGTTTTGTCTCAAAAAATAATTTCAAAATTGTATAGTTCTGCAGCCTCTACAATGCCTCAATAATTAAATGGGTTACTAAATTTCCATTATATTTATTATTTCTTTGTGCTATTTTCGCACCGTCCTATACTTTGCTGAATACAATTTTAAAAAAACAAATTTTAAATCACAATATGGCAAATATGTTGAAGATTAAGAATAATAAAATTATGGACAAACAAATATCTGCTTCTGAAAACGGTTAAATGATTATAGAATATTTTTTCAGATTCCCAAGTCAATATTTGAAAACCTAATCAGCACCAAAATAGATTTAATTTAACCAAGACCAGCTTTCAGGAAGGACCCTCACTTTTCGACGCCGTTTCTGTCTTGACGACACGACTATTGGCGTTCTTCGATTTCTAATTTTCATCTGCCATTCAAGAAAACTAATTACTGGTGGGAAAATTAAAGAAGTAGAAGCAAAGCCGGGACTGGCAGGAACCTATTACAAAAACTTTTCAAACAAAAGCTCGAAGCTGCCAAAAAGCTTTGATTCAGAATCTTGCCAACACAGATTTGGCCGACAGATGGGAGGCATCAGACTTACGCAACTATTTGTTTTGTGAACCCATTTTTTTTTTTTTTGGAACTCAAAAACTCTCATTGGTGGGAAAGTAGATCGCTGGCAAATAACTACAGTTCATATTCAGGATTTATATTTATTAATCGTCTGTATTTAACACAGTTTATGAAAAGTTTTAAACTGGAAAATGGTCACTATAACCTCGGAAGCACTTGGCAGCCGATGAACAGATCTAACAAGAAACCCCAACTAAACAGCTCAAAAATGAGCTTTTTTATTTGACCAATTGGTAAAAAACAATACACAAAGGAGGATTATTTGAAATAAAAATTCTAAAACCATACTCTATAATATAAGAGGGAATGGTAAAATCTTTGTCCACAATAAACTTTTGAATTAGTGGACCGATTTACGTTCGGTTTTTTTTTTTCCTTTTAAATGGGAAGATTTAAAGACAATGAAATCCCCGAATTCTTGTGTAGAAAAAAGTTATGAACAAAATTAAGCGTTTTGGTTTGTAGCTCAGAAAATATGCGTTTTTGTCACAGTTAGTGTACACCAATCGGTTTGCCTCTTTCCGAAGAATATGAATAAAGTATTACTGATTCTATTAAGCAATATTATAATCACAAAAAATTATAAAAACACAATGTGGTTCAGGGTCAATGTTATAATAACTATATGGTATCATAACCATAACTTTAACTAATATATGCTACAAGGAGCGAAACAATGTTTTTTATTAAAATATGGAGTTTTGATCAAAATCCAAAATGATTTAATTTAATAAATTAATTTTTAATCTACTTTACGGTATAAAAATTGATGAAATAATTCATATAGTTGAATAACAAACCTCTGGCATAAGTTAATATTGTTGTTTTGTTTCGGAGGTGTGTAATTCATTTTTATATTTAGGTTGTGTACAGATTTAATGAAAAAGAAATTGACAGTCGCTACATCTGGGCAATGAAATTCTAAGTCTTTCTTAACTTAACAAAGTTACACAAACTATAGGAAATTCAACTGAACGACGAAAAGTTATCTCTTGGACATTCAAAGTGCCTTCTTTTACCAATACTGATATTTCTACAGCACTTAAAATTACTTTTGACTGGACGATGGCAACGGATAAAATGTATTAAGAAAAAACAGATATAAAATAATCTAAACGTTTTGGACAGGAATGATTAAATTAAAACATTTTTATTCAAATTATTTATTCTCATTGTCTATAAATTTTCCCAAATTTTTTTATTCTTATTATCGACTTTTCAATCCCAGAACTAAAAAATTCAGAGTAGTCCTTCCTCTGGGTTGGTTATCCATATCTGTGTCTACAGGCAAAACATTTTTCAAAAACGCAAAAGGTCCGTTCATGTTCTAACCGTTCGCCTTTCTAGAACGCAGTGATTATGTTTCTTGCAGTGTAGGCTGCCAAATATCCAAGTTTAAATTCATAAAAAATGCTCACAAATCGCATATTTCCATGGTCATATTTGATGGCATACTTAACTATGTGCAGTGAATTATGTGCAATAATAATAAATATTACCAAAAAAGGAAGGATTAAAAAATGATCATTACAATCTCTAAAAATGAACGCAGTAAAGCAGAAAATTCCTCTAATCTAATTTAAATTTCTGAAATTATAAAAAGGGATATTAAATATGAGATTGGCTCAATATGTTTTATTAATAAATGTATTATTTTTAAAATAATAAATAAATCATATCTATAATAAGGCTAATATTATTAAAAATGGAGAGGATTAATAAGTGCTCATTATAATCTGTAAAAATAAACGTAGTAAACAACTAAAGTACACTAATCTCATTTTAAATTTCTGAAATTATAAAAACGGACATTACCTATAAAATTGACTCAATATTTTTTATTTATTAATGTATTATTTTTAATACATTAATAAATAAAAGTAATATATAAATCAAATTAGAATAAAGCTAATATTATTGAAAATAAATAACTCATAAATATCAAAAATTTGAAAGAACTGCCATAAACAGATATTGCATACTTTATTAAACTAAAAATTATAAAAAATTTACATAACAGAATCTATACAGTGGTCAGTTTAAAATCCGTGGTCAACAAAATTATCAAGAACTCGATATTGGAAAAGCCCCGATTAAAAGGAAATGGCTTTTTCATTGGTCCTTTCATTTCCCAACTTCTGTATATTTGACGAAGCTCTTGCCCAGTGGGCTGCGAACGTATTCAATGCCGCCTAAACCTAACATTCTCGGTTTTTCTTTCTTTTTTTTGTTTGTTTTTTTGAATGGCCTGAAGCGGAATTCACACATTCAATTGGACCCTGAATCCATTTTAAATCATCTTTTTATGATTCTATAGAGGCAATAATCCGATGGCTTCAAAAGATGATATTGATATATCTTAGTAATTTTTTTCGGTTAATGATTCTGTTAAATTAAAAGTTAAAAACAACTTATGGGCAATATACATTAATCCGTTATAAATATAGTGCTATATTTTTAATGATAATTGTATATTGCTAACCGTAAGACTTATTTAAAAATGTCAATTATTTAGTTTTAATTAAATTCCTTGTTTTTCTTATTTATACGTCTGAAAATTTTGACATAGAAAAAATAAAAATGGTTAATTAGTAATTAAGAAGCATTTGATATGGGGTCGTAAGCCATCAGTTAGTAAAAATATTTATTTGTAAAATTTATATTTAATTAAATATGTACCTCTACAATTCAGGAAGGGACAGGGGTGCAGTACTTTGTAAGGAAGTACTATTAATAGAACAACGGTTGTGCAAGGAGTTGATTTGTTCAGATTTTCACCTGATTAGGGTCCCCATTTCATAAGGCTAGGTGAACCCCGGAGGGCTCCCGAACCCACAGGGCTGACTAACCGTTATAGTGAAACAGAAAATAATTATCTACTAAAGCCAGATTCAAACCCTGGGTCCTTGGAGGAGCACAGTGCCTTACATCTGACCCACCCACGACCTCATAAAATTTATGTAGATACATATATAATAACATGTATTATTGAACAATAATTTTATTAATAAATTTCCGTCTTTTTATTCCAAACTTCTTACCCATCCTAACCCAGTAATTCTTAATCTCTCATTCTTAACAATCCATGATAATCCTCCGGCGTCTGAAAAGAAGATGTCCACGGGATCTTCTAATTTAAATTAACGCTTGAAATACCACCAATGGGTTGTTCCTTCCCAAGATTTTCAAGTGTATATGAAACATACAACATATTTACTTATTTTATTTATTATTTGTACAGTTGTTATTCACATTAAATAAATAAAAATAATAATAAATTTCAAATTGTGTATACTACTTTCAATAATATATTACAGTTCATACCTGTAAATTTTCTTACTTCATACTTCCTCAATGTTCAATTGTTCATTTATTTTTTAACATTGTATAATTATTTTAAATGTTTATGATCTACTATCTGCTTAATTTATTGCTGTGTATATTTCCAAGTTTGTTTTTATTTTCTTGTCCTTTTTATTTTTCTCTGAATTTAGGTTGTCATCTCTATTTCATATCCGTGATGAAGGCCTTAAATTTATTGACGCACCCCGAACATATTCTTATATAACAATTTGTTATGATAATTGATAATTACTCATAAATATTCAAAATGAAAGAGATTTTTTTTTTACCCTAGGGACTAAAACAGATGGATATAGTTTGTTTTTTATTTTATGTTTAAATGTTAAGAAGATGGCCTCGTGACCTTATATTGTAAACTGTTTTTAGAGTTCTACTACTGGGTAATTTCTCTACATCCTGTATCATATCATTATGTCATTATGATCAAATTTACTGGTTGTATTTTTTATACAGTTGTAAATATCAATAAATAAATAAATAAATAAAAATGTTTAAATGTTCATAAATTCATTTCTATACTGCTGCTTATTCAAATAATAAAAGACATATAGTCCTGAATATAAATAAATAAAACTTAAGATATCTATCACGAAACAAAAAAGATATTCCAGATCTCCAAACGAAGATTACGAATTTAAGTGGCCCACTAGTAAGACTAGTAGCTCAGTTGGTTAGTAGTTTGCTGACTCCAGAACGAGACAATGGTGCCCAACCCATTCATTGCCATTCTGCCAGATGCTGCGTCATGCATGCAAAAAACTCTTCGCATCCTCCCGCAACCACGTGAATGAGTTAGCTCGTATCTTCGCGTTACTCTTGTAGCGTTCGAAATTCCTCGGCTGTGGATACATCAAGGATTTCGGCTAATATAAATAGTAAGAGGCAGGAATAGATCCTGTGTCAGTGGACTCGGACGTAGAATAGATATTTCCTTAACTGTCCGAATATACAAATTGTTTTTAGAGTCATTAAGAGCCATTAGGGTTGAGCCTGTAGGAGCTGTGCAGTTTCTGAACCTGAGCCAACTCTCTTTGAATTCTTTGCTTCCATGCTTCCAAGGAATTTCCACTAAATCTAAATCCGGGGAATCCTTACAATCGGGGAAAAATGTTAATCAAATAGTTACTACTAGCTAGTAACATACTTTATGTTAAACAGTTCCAAACTATAATCTTCATGAAACTAGGATAATATAATTTGCAGCTTTATTATTCACTTCAAATTCCTTTGAGTTATTTTTATTATTATTTAATATTTTTTTTAATAACTACTATTTAATTTTCGGACTACTTATTACTAATTACTATTTTAGTCGGACCACATTGTAATTTTGTATATGAATAAAATAAATAAAGTAAAATAAATACTGATCAAAATGTCTAACATTTTACAAACTGTAAATTTGAAAAGAATTAATTATAACGAGCAAAAACTCAAAACTTCCAAGGGTTCAAAATATTTAGGGATATGAATAAAAAAATCATAAGTCTAAAAATTTGTTTTTTTTTTTTTTATTATTTATTTATTGTAATTTACAACTGTACAAAATAATACAATAAGTAAATATGTTGTATGTTTCATATACACTTGAAAATCTTGGGAAGGAACCACCCATTGGTGGTACTTCAAACATTAATTTAAACTAGAAGGTCCCGTGGCCATCTTCTTTTCTAAAATTTAATTACTTAAAATATCACAATAAATAAATTATAAATTGTGATTCATATGTTTAAATTATTTGGTTATATATTATTAATAATTTTTTTTTTTTAAGAAAAACTACAAATTCTTATTTCCTTATTTATTTCGGACATCCATTCATTTCAAGTCGAATAATATTGATATCTCCATCTATCTAAACAGTGGTTGATAATTTCTCTAATAAATTTCTAAATTCAAATAAATGGTTTCGTTTCTTTATTAATTTAACCAGCAATTTTCATTCTTTAATTTGCTTCCAGGGACTTAAAATATTTTATACTTATATTTTTCTTTTTATGAAGAAAACAAAATGTGTATGAACAGATGTGTCTAAACGTTGTTAAAAGTAAATAATGAGATACGAATTGAGATTTTTTTTCATGAAAAAGAAAAAAGTAAAAATTTGTTTAGATATCATCACTTAAGACATGAACATATAATTCACAATTTGTGATGATATTTCATAAATTATAAATTAAATTTTAGACTTGTGCTGTTATTTTTTTTTATTCACAACCCTATTAGTTTATTACTGCAAAAGTAGGTTCTATTATATGGATTTGACAGACAGACAGACACGCGGCCAAATTTGTTGCTAGATTTATGTCATTGTAAAATTCTTAACTAAATTTACTATTCGAAAGAAAAATGTTTTTCCTATATGAATACGAAGTTTTGGTAGTGAGAGAGCAATAAAATAGAAAATAATATATTAATTTATGCTTTATTTAAGTAATACCGATAAATTAACTTCTCATATAATACAAGCAAATAAAAGTTATACAATCCCTTTATATACAATACTTATATTGCTTGTAATGTATACTTTTATATATTTTTGTATTTTATTTTTAAATTTTATTCGTTATCTATATTTTATTTATTGTTTAGGTATATTTTATTTTAACGAATTTACCAGATAAAGATTACTGCATTTATTTTTAAGAGTTAAAAATATGCTGTCCTGAATAAATAAAAATAAAATTTAAAATAAATTATTTTGGAAATATTTCATATAGTTAATATTTATAAAAACAAATAATGTTTTCTACTCACATTTATGAACTACAGTTAAGGGACGTCCATCATGTTTACAAATGATTCATTTGGCGAACCGTGATCGAAATAAGATACTTCGAATGAATCATAATTTTGGTGTAAACAGGAAGATCTACTGACTCACGAAAGAGCTAGGTGAAGGACTTGATTGTGAAAATTCGAAAAAAAAATCATCAAAAGACATCTTCCTGTATTTTGATTATCAGAATAGTATTATTTTGTCCTATATTCAACATTGGAAACGTTCCAGTGGATTCATACTTCAAAAGAAAAAGTGGTTTAGATTTAAAAAATTTTCTTAAAAATCTAAATGCTTTGTAGTTACATTTTTTGAATCCTTCAGTTTCTTGCAATTATTGAATTAAGTGAGTATAACGCAATTAAAAACATTTTGAAGTGTATTATAAATATTATTCATATAAATAAACATAAATAATATAATGTAAATATTCTTCAGACATATATTTTTAAGAATTTCAATTTAACTTCGCCCCCCCCCTCCTCTCATCGTTAAATGTTAGCTATCGATGATTTAAGAAGAGCTGCCAAAAATTTCTTTTGACTTAAAAGCTATTTCATGAAGGTCAAATCTCATGTGTGAATATTTCCAAATGTGAATCTATTTTTGGATAGTAAACATTTGGTACTGTTATCCATCAGTAGATATTTAATTGGTTATTTAAATAAAAAATTATACAATATATTTAACATTTCATATAATGTAATATGAAAACATGAAAATAATATAAAGTGTGCCAATTCAGAAACTTGTTTTTTTTTTTTTAATATAATATATCACAATATTTCAAGACAAAAATACATTACCAATAATAATATTACCAATGTTACTCAAATTACTATTTAGTACTTTTTAATACAATAAACAAAAATGAAATGTTATTAATTTCGACAAAAATAATTTATTTGAAGTGTTTAATATAATAATAATAATATTCAAATTATGATTACTTTCATTAAAATGATCTTAAAAGTAATATATAAATAATCATAAAATTTTTATTTTTTTTTTTATGTTATTTTTATGGAATGTAGTACCAATCGTTTGAATTTGTTGTTTTAAAACCTGAATTTATACAACTAGATTAAAAAAAAGTATGTATACAATAAATAATATAATATACTAGATAAAATATATATGATAATATATTAAAATAATATAAAATATGACGTAAACTAAAGTTTAAAGAAACATTTTTAAAAAAATGAATAGTAGAAAAATAAATAGGCCTATGAAGGTATCTAAGAAACATAGTGCCAAAAGCGGAGTAATTCTAGGAACAAACTTCTAGAATATGAAAGTAAATCTTTATTTTTATTTAATTTTTTTTTTTTTAAATAAGTAAGGTTTATTTTTAATAAATATTATTTTAACTTTAATTGTCACTTTTTTAAAAGAAAATTAAACCTAAAATTTCTATGATGTAATGCAATTACAAACTATATTTTCCAGAATATGGAGCATTGTTTATTACTTTACATATATTTTAAATCTAAAGTATCAGCAATATACTTCACAGTATATTGAAGCATGAATAAAACTTCACGTTTTCAGCTTATACAATAAACTTATAAATACATATACACACTATTGTAGCATACACACGTCCACAAACTCTCAAAAACATCCGACCGTTAATAAGATAGTTTGTCGTACTCACCGATAACAACAGAGTAGTCCACACTGACTGACAGACACTAGCCTAGCTTGCACGGAATAGACTGGAAGTGCCCGACCAGGACGTTCCCCACCCCGAAGTAGTGGGGGCTGTCGGAGTACCGGGAGAGGGATCATGAAAAAAATGCCCATTCACAGATTTGGAGTACCCCAATTCCGAAGGAGGGTACCTCACCCGTCAACAGGTTCTAGTGTAGAGCTATCAAATACCGTTGTGCCTGGATAATGGCAAAGCGATCCGACACTTCCAGCATCATTGAGATTATTCAGGACAATCCAGCGTTCTCAGGCTATTTTAAGTCGCTGGAACTATTGATATTTCCAGTATATATATCGTGGGGGGATGGAGGAAGGAGTTTAAATCGTATAATAGCCAATATAAGTTGTTTTACACTTCGTAAAACTTGTTAAAATTTACTTGATGCATTTACTAAAACATTTGTTGTTCAGAATAGACTACAGGAACTATCTAGGGAGAATGACAAAAGTAGTGTAGAAGTGTGTTAACTTTTAACTTTTTAAGGTTTGCTCCACCGATGTTGAAAGTCGCTCTGGGTGGCACACTAATGGTATTAAAAGGCGCGAAAAGGCTACATAGAACAGAATATAGGAAAAGTTCTGTTTGGTGGTTGAGTCCACTTAAAAAACAATTGTACGTTATCTTATATTAATCTTTCTCGTTCTGTTATTTTATATTTAAAAATGTGCCAAATTATATCTTATTATTACTCTTGTACTTCTCATCGAAGTATAAAAGTAAGAGTAATAAAAAAATTGTGTAAATTCTATCAGCGATTAAGATGTAAGTTTCCGGTTTAATTATTATTTAATATATCTTATTTTTACAGAAAGCAGATTCCTTTGCAACAGAACTTGATGAAACAGTAAGTCTTCCTACGTTGATCATGTGCTTCACGTCAATGTTTTGTTTACCCTCTTTTTTTTTAATAATCAATATAATAGTAATTCCAAACCAATTAACACATTTGTTACTGTAAATAACAATGTCGATTTAGATTATTACTGAATAAAAATATCTGTTTTACTTTATACATATTTTGATTATCTTGTTCAAGACTAATGATTTTGTTAATAATAACAAAAATTATTCAAATATTCTCAAATTCTTTATTACAACATATTACATGTCCAACGTTTAAGCCTATCCGGCCATCATCAAGAATTCTAATATAACAGCATTAACTATAACTTATTATCAATAGTATCAAAACATTATTAATTATAATTTGGAATGAAATGAAATGAAAATAATTTATTGTTCTAGGTCCCTTTGGAACGATTATAAAGTAATTGTAATATTACTACAACCTATATTGGCCAAAAACCATTAACCTGGTCAAAACTTGCAGTTAAGTAATTTTAATTTTAAGGGAGCGCGGTAGCAGCGTGGTAAGGCCAGATACTTCTAGCTCCAAGGACCCGAGTTCGAATCCGGCTGGGCATAAAATTCTTTTCTGTTACTCTATAGCCGTGAGTCAACCGTGTGGGTTCTGGAGGCTTCCCGGGCTCCACCTAGTCTCAAAAATTGGGTACCCTTAATTGGGTAAAAATCTGGCGGTCGAGCGTGATTCTGACCAAATCACCTCCTTGCACTACCGGACTACCCTTCATGGATTGTAGTGGTAGAGATTTTAATTTAATTTCTCACTCTCCATAGATAGTTCCTATAATCTCCTCTGAACAACAAATGTTTTGTAAAAAGAATCAAGTCAATTTTAGCATGTTTTACTGGGTGTAAAACAACCTGTTTTGGCGCTGATACGTCTTAAACTTTTTTTCCATCCCTCCAAGATAACTTACTATAACTTCAATAGTTCCAATTCAAAATTTATTGACCCAATCTAACCATGTTTTCTCTTGGCCATCTCCTTAAAACACGTATTACAAAAGCCCAAGAGGCAGTAGAGAAAAAAGGCAGTTATTTACCTCATATTTTAAATTATTTTGTAATTAATTACGATTTAATTTTGTAATTTTTGACTTTAATGAAAAATATGCATAATGATGAGTCCACCAGTGGTTGTGAATCGCGCGAAACGTCTGGGAAAGTAATAGAAGATATGAAATTGATGGGGCAAAGTATAGATAGGGGGAATAAAATATAAAAGCTGTTTTTAAAAACTTTAAAAAAAAAAAAAATTGTATTCGGAGCTCTATATCTTTAAAACTACCTACAATATTAGAAGGTCTATGAGAACATCATTTAAAACAGAGCAAATTTGCTAAAACATAAGCCCTAATAGAGCAATTTACGTTCAATAGTATTCGAGAAATTGGTTTTTTAATAGCAACATTTCATAACGCAATAAAGAATAATTAGTACTTTGTGAATTGATTTTGAGAAATGTATACCTCAAAAACTATTCGACGTATACCTTCGAATACAAAATTGCGGCTCGTCTAAACATTGCTCTATTAGGGCTTATGTTTTAGAAAATTTGCTCTACTTTAAATGATGTTCTCTCTCTCTCTCCGAATGAAAAATTAATTTTTCGATTTGAACCAACCACTATATTTTATTCCCTTGCCTATACTCGGCAGAATTATTAAATTTGACTAGTACTTATACATAGTTTCCATTAAGATAATAAAAAATTATTAATAGTAGTAAAAGGTAAGACACAACACGAATTACTTTTCTTTCTTGCACAGTAATGCACTACTAATTCACATTTTATTTCAGTTTTTAGAGGGTTCGGAAAAAAAAAAAAAAAAAAATTGGGATGAAATAAACACCTTTTTTCAACCCGGCTCTTGTACCCATGTAAATTATTCAACTTGTTTTCTTCATACAACCATGTAAATTGTTTAATAGATTCCTTTTATTTTACTTAAGGTCCATTTGCTTTCAATTAAGTTTCTTACACAGTAATAATCAGGATTCCAAAGTAAAGTAGCGTCTGGCCTTAAGTTGAAGGTGCACTTTATAAGACAAGCCCGGGCTTTATAAAATAGCTTAAGCTTAACAAGGAACTTGAACCGGTGCACAACAGTTAAAGGCAAGGCATTGCAAAAACTCAAGTTCTAACTTAAAAACATTGATTTTTATTGTTTAATCATTTAGATATGTCAACGTTATATGTATCAAAAACGAATGCTTTTCTACTGTTTTTTTTTTATAAGATAATACAATACAAATAAAAATCGAGGAATAGATTATTTTTTAAAACTCATTATTTTAACATCAAATAAATTAAAAGATTTTTAATTAATTTAAATTCTGGATAAGCTAAATTCTACATAACCCATAAATCCAACTTTCATTCTAGATTATTTATCAAATACTTGTCAATTTAATGACCCAAACACATAATGTATTTATAAACTTACATTTGTGCTGTGTTTAATAGAAAATAAACTATTATAGTTAACTGACTTAATTTAAAATAAAGTATTTACATCGAATCCATAGAATTTATAATATACAATCTTTAAACGGTTTAATTATTGAATCTCAAGTTTAGAAAAATTGTTTAATTAGTTAAAACACAGAGCACAAATATTTATCTATTAACAATTCAAAAAGAAGGCGAACTGAACACAAATTTATGAACGCAGCCCAAGCGCTCTTTAATTTATGCCCAAAAACCAACGGTTCGACCACAAATTTAAGCCAATTTATACAACCCAATACATATTACCAATCATACTTACACATTACATTTACGAATTTAGCTAATTTTGGCAAACATTTAGAAGCAATTTCAGAAGATCTTTCCTCCAGCTTCTTTTAACCCTTTGATTAGATGGAATATTTATTATGGCTGTTCTAGTGGGTAAGAGGATTATTTCAACACTCGGACCGGTTGGCTGATAATTTATGTATTCTGGTGTATCAGCTATAGATCGCCACTGGGATCTAGACTACTATTACTAAACTACAAGATCTACAGTCATTTAGAACTACAGAGTCGTTTAATGTTCAAAAGAGGAGTTTTCAAAAATAAAATAGTGGAAGTTTTTCTCTCGACGGTTCTACATGTTTATTGGAATTATGAATTTGAATTTTATGTTAGGAAAAAAATCGCTTAGCAAGAAAACTAAGCATATTTCGATAAAATTCTTTAAAAATTAAGGTAAACAAAATTTTCAAATTACATCGATTTTCCGCTAGCTTAACAAACGACTAACTTGTAATCCTCACACAACACTAAAAACATAGCAAACTTCACCTTGATTCCGACTATTAAAGCACTTGCTTGACAAACACTCTAAACTTCCAATCCATTACATAAGTCTGATCTACATGAGTATAATAAGACCAATCTTGACATACGGAATTGAGCTTTGGGGCCTCACTACACCTTCGAATTCCTGTCGTATCTAATCCTTACAATCTAAAATCTTTAATGATTCTAACTTTGTCATAAATAAAATCATCCATAAAGACCTTAAGGTTTCATATGTAACCGATTTAGCCCAAATTAGGCATCAATCCTTCAATCATAAACTCTCTAACCACCCAAACCTTACTAGTTTCTAACCTTGCTTCCTCTTACATTCCCGATCATACTCCGAGGTACCTGAATAGAAAATGGCCACGAGACCTTCTAATTGAAAAACATTATTATAGTGCTACCAATGGGTAGTTTCTCTAAATGCCAGTATCTTGCCATTATGATGTTACATCAAATTTATTGGATGTATTATTATGTACAATTGTAAATACTAATAAAGATATAATAATAAAATAAAAACCATCAATTTCAATAGATAGATGTATTTATGCGAATTTCTATTCTACAATTGTAGGTTCAAGGAATTGAATAACTGGGTCCTTTTTTCATTTGAATAATTTTCTACGGTGCCCTTTAAAGTTTCTTAAGGTACTTCATTCCCCTTGACTGATTCAATAAGCAACTCCATCTCTCCTAATTAGGGCCAGAATTTTCAGGTTATTCCGGTGTCCATTGTCAATAATCTTCTCATTAAGTCCCATTTCTTTAGTAGAATTAGCGATTGTCGAAATTATATTCAATGAAAAACACAAAACTAAAACAGATAAACTAAACACTGCCGTAGTAAATAAATAAATATATACTAATTTATAAATGGATTAGTAGATAGCACAAGTTGGTAAGAGACACTGAAGATTGCTAACAGACAGGTGGTGGGACAGATATGGAAATTGTTGTTTTTGGAAAAATTGAGCTATCTAACTTTTAGAGACAATTCAAAGATAATTTTGGAAGAAGATAGTTGACCGTATGAAGTAGATTATAGGATGATAGTCCGGTTGGCGGTCAATAAAGTTACCAAAATAGTAGAAGAAAACTATTTTGATAACTTTATTGACCGCTACCCAAACTATCTTCCTACAATAAAAAAAAATTACTTTGTAATGCCTTGTGTTTAAATGTACCCACGTTTTTTTTGGCTTACCTCCTGTGTTTTTGTTATACTGTAATATAATTACATTTTTAGGAGCTCCTATATGTATTATGTACCCCCATTGTATAAATCAAAAATTATGTAGCATGCTAATTACACTTTAAGGGTAAATACATTTAAATTCATATGTAGTTGCTACGTTGCCATAGATATCATTACATACTAAGCTACGTCAATAATTATAGTTAGTCAATAATTATTTAAAATTACTAAATAATTAAGTCATTAAAGTTGTATCATGATACATATTTATATTCATAATGTACATACAAATTATGTATAATCCATGTTTTCATAGTATTTTTTTATTATGTGATGGAGTTCTGTAAGTATCAACATGATTCATAATGAATTCCATCACTGTGGTTGCTTATTATATTATTGTAGTATTAAAAGAAAACAAAGTTCGAAAATTGTAAAGGATTTCATACAAACTATCGGTGAACTTCCTCCAGGGGAACAGTACAGCTTATCGAACGAACACCTGCAAGAGGCTCCAGGTACCAGACACATCTTCCCTTAGCTCTACAGGTCTAGGGAATTTAAGGAAGAATAAAATAGTATATAAAATATTTATCTTAACAATATAATATAAATATCAATTTACGCTTATGACACTGTAGTGCAAGAACTGTAAGAAACGAAGCAAAATGATAGAGAAAATTGATGGCTTACTTCATAGTGGTGATAAGTACATTTCCATTAGCTTTTATTTATTTTTTTTATTTATTTATTGATATTTACAACTGTATAAAAAATACAACAAGTAAATTTGATCATAATGACATAATGATAATGATATGATACAGCATGTAGAGAAACTACCTAGTAATAGAAGTCTAAAAACATTTTACAATATAATGTCACGAGGCCATCTTCTTTTAAGGCGAGGATTGCCAGCAATGGAAGAGGAAGCAAGGTTAGAAACGAGTGGGTTTGGGTGGTTTCCATTAGCTTTAAAAAATATACACTTGGTGGTTCCATCATTTAGAAAATTTAGAAAACTTTTCCATTAATTTTTTAACTGAACATATTTTAAATTTATATCTAATTGCTAAGATAAAAAATGAATTGGAAAACTGCAAGTTTCCTGAAAGAGAGAACATTTAATTTAATTTTTCATAAAGTTAGTAGAAACGTAATTAGCGCCACTGTGGTTAATTGAAGTATCATTTTATCACTAAAAATTAATTAATATTGTGCTTTAATAGCTTATAGTCGTAGTAGCCTCTACAGCGCCCTAATAATCAAAGTATAACTAATAAATTTCATTTATGACTTTTAGGTAATATTTCATTTTGGCACCGACCGATAGATTTTGTCAGCTTGTTGAACTGTATTGGATATAGATTTCTGAATAAATAAAAAATAATATGAGCTGAATTTCCGACCGAGGTACAACACAGTAAGTCCATTTTATTGAAGATAAAATGTTAATTTTTGTTCAAAACTCATTTACTGCTCAATATCTCAACTAACTACTACGTGGGGAATATTATGAATATCTTTACTTTTTTTTTTAATAAAGTGTAAATTAGCTACTATATGAAGAACGCTAATCGAGCGTGTATAATTTAATATATTATGTATAGTTTAATATATTCCGAAAAACTATTTTTCATAAATCTTTTTTTTTTCATCAAAAAATCACCATTTAGTAAAATTTTTTAAGTATAAACCATCGTAACTACTATCCGTACGAATAAAATAAGCAATTTCCATTATATCGCATTATAAACTACTTAAAAGTATATCCAGCTTTGATCTGAACACAAATAGACTTCTAAACATCTATTTTTAATCAATTAATTTTTATTTAGTTAAATGTACTATTTAAATAAAAACTAGTATGCAATTTAAGCATACAATTTTGTAACTAACAAGCAATAAAATAATGAAAATTATAACTTGACTGAAAAAAAAAAAACCCGAAAACTTCCCACTCTTCAGACATTATACATATCTAGATCTAAACAATATACATTTTGAAATTTTATCTGATGATTTTTTTATAACACAATGAATATATTGATTGAGATTACCAATAATAAATATTAATATTAACAGTAAAAATGAATAATCGAATTAAAATATTATTCATTATTCCCGATTTTCGTATATATGCATATACATTACTCCTAACATTTTTCATACATTTTCTATCTCTCAAACTGCTATGTTTTTATTGAAAGAAGATAGCCCTTCCATAAAAATATAGATTTTTTTTTATAACCCGACAAGACTCCCGCGACAAAAGAAAATTTAAGAACCATTGGTTATAGCCTCTAGATAAAATCCCTGGTCTTAATTTCTAAACTGACAGATTAATAATCATAAGCCATCTCCCCGTAAAAAATAGGCGACCTAATTAAATAAAACTAAATCTATATAATAAACATAAATGTCATTCCAATAATCAAACTGGCATAAGCCACCACAACACGACGTGGACCCTACACATAACCTTAAAATACCACAAGGCAATCCAAGGAATTACAAACTATCAGAAGAACATATACATAACTACCTATATGTATGTATTCAATTACTTATTTCGTCAGGGGGGTACGAAAAAAAAAATAAACACATAAATTATGAACGATTACTACTATATGTATGCTTCAACAATGCATAATACATTTTATAGAATCTAATATAAAATAAATTCAAAATGTTTGATTTATCTAATTTAAGTTAAATAAAAAATTCTACACCCACTTTAATTACCAGTTAAGTAGAGAAATGCACAGCCCGCAAAGCAAATGCGTTATGCAGGTTAGTATAATCAAGTAAAAAGGAGTTTTCTTATTACTGAGTGTTTACCAAGACTTCTTTAACGTTTAATTTGTTTTTGTTTTTAATGCAATAACGTAAAGCGTTTCATTAAAATCAAGGAAAATTAATAATACGCATTATTGGAATCAAAATTATATTACTTACGATCAATTTTTTATTCCTAATTCATTTTTTATTACTATAAATGGATTAACTTTTAATTCATTTTATGGTATAATATTTATTTAAGGCTTACTGATTCAAATATTTTCTATTGTCTCGTTCAAATATTCAATCGATAAAGCAATACGACAAAATTTTAGCATAATATTAAATCGAAAAAAATTAATTAATATATTTTATTAATTTATTAATTAATACGGTTTATAATTCGCGAAAAAAATGTATATTATAAAACTATGGAAATATCATTTCGAAAATTAACAAAAGGAATAAATTCATTATTTGATAATCATGATACAATTATTCAGTCTTGTTGTTTCAATTGATCATGAGTCACACCGATTCTCTGCAGTTTTACAGGATAGTTGAAAGAAGTGTAACAACAGCAAAACTTTTCATTTTTTAAAAGGTTATAAATATCTATGATTATATTTAATCTAAATGTAATTCCAGTGCAAGTCGGTGGTTGCGCAATTATTGAAATTTACTAACTTTGTCAATTTGTAAATTCAATGTAAATGGCCCAAGTGGTCGAAACACTTAAAATAAAACAATTAAATAATTGAGGGGAGGTAAGTTGCCTCGATGTTCCAGCACCATACCACTGTGTTAGAGTAAACACCCAGAGAAATTATATATTAGACGTATATTTTTTAAGTTATGCACCTATGAGTGAAATATCTGCGTAATGTTTTTTTTTTCTGCAAAACTATATTATATATTTAGTTTACAAGTAAATGTCATAAAATAGATAATTTTTAGTAAAATTTATTTTACGTATTCTATCACGGTTATTTCGAAAATTCTCTGTTCGAACTTGAATTTTGTATTATGTCGACAGGTCTTTCACGCAATTGGAATTATTTAACAAATTGCACCTGTACACAAAGGGAACAGAGCCGCTGGGGAACAGACAGACAATATTACGGTTTGTTGCCTGCCCTTTGTGGCTCTATATTACTCCGCCCATCGGTCCTGTCCGCAGAGGGATATTGCTTGTTCGTCCCGGCCCAGCAACAATAATATTAATTAATGAATCAATGTTAGCAAAAGGTCAGCGTAGGTTCTTCACAGTTTACATTTAATCTTGGCTCCAAATTGTAAATACAATTGCCTTCGCAATTGGCAAATGCCTTCGAACTCTATTTAGTTGTGTTTTCAATGAGAGGAAGTTAGTCCCGGAGCGGTCAAAATAATTCAAATAGTAAATAAACCATTTATTTGTAGGGCTTCATTTGGCCATAATAAAGGAAAGCAAAATAGTACGTAATAAATTTACACAATATAAGTAAATGAATATTCGTTTAATAACGAGGTCAATTAACTACAGACCCTTTTTTACAACTTTTCACTGCCCTCCAGGACTCGAAAGTATCTGCTTTTTTAAAAAAAACCAATAACCCAAAGATCAGTCATTGCTCCAATGCTCTTTATGACATTTTTAACACCTCATCAGACTATAGAACAGTAGAGAGGAAAATAAAAAATGAAAACATTTAAGTTATAGCCAATTCCCTGTATAAGCATCGTTAACTTATCTTACTTTATGATAATTGCTTTAAAAACTAGTGAAAATTAATTTTTTATAGAAAATTGTTTCTTTCATTTCAATTAATCTGTTTTTCTTATTATTATGATTTTATATCCATCTCTACTATTTTTTCCAAGGTTGGTTTTAAATTCGTTATTTCTTTTCTTTTTTGATTTCATACCAATAAGGTATATTTTTATATTTTATCTAAAACATTTTTCCATACGTGTTTTTTTATATGTATTTTATATTCATGTTTTTATGTAAT
>NW_027105185.1:13632-14519 GCF_000696795.3 Halyomorpha halys | reverse complement strand
GAGTCTTCAGCCAGGATTACGCGTTGGAACAGTATAATATGGAATCGTATATAAACCAGGAAAAGAAAATGAAGTAGCTGATTGGTTGTCACGAGCAATCACAGTAAATGCAGTAGAGGAGGAGGCTGGAGAAACGTCAGGTGTGATGAGACAGTTTCTGTGGGAATGGACGCCGAAAAGGATGGAACAGAAGAAGATGATAGGGAAGAATCGTCGAATAATGAGAGTTCGGCAGAAGGTCCACCAGGGACTAGAACCAGACGTGGCTATGCATAAGGCGATTGCAGCTTATAATCATTCCATACATGCAGTTACGGGGTTTTCACCATTTGAGGTGCTCTTTGGGCTTCACGGACACCGGCGGGACTATAAGAGCACGTCAGCTGACGGGAATGAAATACTGAATAATTACATTGCTCAAAGAAAGTTATGGGAAAAAGCAAGCGGAAGAATCGAAAAGGAAAAAACCAAGAGGGTGGTGCAGGAAAATTTAAAGGTCACAGACAGGATGGGAGATATCAAAATTGGGACGATCGTATATAGAAAGTTGGGTTCTAACAGGGGTAAGGAGATACAGCGATACGAGGCCCCACTCAAGGTGATAATCATTAGGGAGAATAATAGTTAGTTTGTATTTTTTTTGTTATTTTATGTTGTTAATTTTATTGTACCAGAAATCGTTTTCATTATTTCTAAGTTTAATTTATGTATATAGTGTTTACTTTTGATCAACTTGTGAGTTTTTGTATATAGGTATAGAAATTTGTTTTAATTGTAAATAATTTTCCATATTTTTTCTATATTCTACAGTATAAGTTTACGAGGATTGTTCGTAAACTAGCGGGGGGGAGTTACAGTCAGCTGGTACTTCGATGTCAGCTGACTGA
>NW_027105185.1:9242-13367 GCF_000696795.3 Halyomorpha halys | reverse complement strand
TAATATGTCAAGGCTTTTGTCCGCACGAGAGGAGTCAAGAATGGAGGTAGAAGACGCAGGGTGGAGTAGATTAACCTACACTCGCCCCAGAAACTTTGACAAAACATGGAGAAGAAGGGAGCAGAGGGAAACGGGTAGAGATAGGGGCATGGCAGACAGAAGAACGAACCAGGCCAGACCGAGGAACGGTGGTCGGAAGGAGGAGAGAAGATGCCACGGCTGTGGAAAAACGGGTCACCTAGTGGCCCGGTGCCCTCGTACGCGATGCTTCGGGTGCGGTGAGGAAGGACACATCACAAAACACTGTCAATACATATACCGAAGGAAGGAGGCGGACCGGGGAGAACCGATGGAGGTGGACGTCCAGAGAGTCAAAAGGAGACATAGGCTACCCAGATCGGATGAATCGTCTAGTGAGTCGTCTGAGTCTTCAGAAACGTCACTCACAGAACCGGAAGAGGAGACGAGGAAACGGGACAAGAAACCGAGGACCAGGTGGCAGCGAACCGGGGAAAGAGGAAGGTCGCACGAAGAAATCTGAGGAGGGTGGCAGCAGAGGGGCGACCGCACGTTGGTATGCTCCAACGTAATGGGAGAACACAGCGGTCTGCCTATCATCCGCGTGAAAGGAGTGGCATGGCTGTTGGAGTTCCTACACCGTCGTTAGCAGGGAGGCGCTTAGGAGGTTAACCAACGGGGAAAGGAAACTCCAGGTATGTACATGTCAACTAATCACTCTGGGTGGGCCCTGTAGTGTGGAAGGGGAAGTAGATATGGACCTTAGTAAGTGGGGAATCCAGGGGAACTTGCGGGTGGACATAGTAGATAAGATGCCACGGGAATATCAAGCTATCGTGGGGTGTGATTTATTAACTAGAGGGCGGTCACGGATAGCAAAAAAAGGGGACAGATGGATCATTCGTATAGGGAACAAAAGGTTCAGATGCCAACACACTATGGAGGACAACATTCAGAAATGCATGGAGAAGTTACAGCGGGAACCAGTGTTAGCATTTCCGGACTTCAATAGACAGTTTACAATCACGACAGACGCCAGTGAATATGCTCTGGGAGCTGTACTCTCTCAGGAGGGAGATGGAGCTGAGCGCCCAATAGCATATGCCAGTTGCAGACTCACGGACGCGGAAACACAATACAGCGCCCTGGAACGGGAATTGTTAGGCATAGTATGGGCCGTTGATCACTTCCGCCCTTACGTTTTCGGTAGGAAATTTAAAATACAGACCGACCATAGACCCCTCAAATGGGTGGGGAAGCTGAAGGAGTCTTTAGCTAGGGTGACCCGGTGGAAGGAACTATTGTCCCAGTATAATCTCGAAGTAATTTATAAACCGGGGAAAGAGAACGTGGTGGCGGATTGGTTGTTACGCGCTATAATGGTAAATGCTATTGAGGAGGACCAAGGGGGACCGTCAGGGGATCTTCGGCAATATCTATGGGAATGGACGCCTGGGGAGGAAAGTAACCAGGTCGCAGCAGACCATAGGGCCGCGGATGAGAGCCAGAGTACTCTAGAGGGGGATGCTATGAAGGCAGCATTAGAAAGAGAAAGTCAGGTGGCGATCGTCCGGTAGACATGGAACAGGTTGAAGAAATTGTATGAAGTATGCCTTCAACCTCATTGTAAGACACACTTCACTTTGGGTTGGCTGGTTGGGTTGGAGTGGACTGTATAATTGAAAATGAACATGATTAAATGAAAAATAAAATTCTATTGTTTTTATGTTACAAATGGTGTAGTGGGTGGCCGAAAGGAAACATTATGAATAGATTGTTTAGAATTTTGTATGACTGGGCTATGGAAATTGTAGATCTAACATTGAGGTGGTTGATGATGATGTGGATGTAAACTATTGCTAGATGAACTATGTGGCGGTGAATGGTAATTAACTTACTCCATGGTTCTTTTTCCTTCTACATTCTCAAGCTTCTCTTCCCCCTGCTCCTGAGGACAACTCCAAGGGTTCTTCTCACCCATGGTAGATTCCTGATATCAGAGACAAAGATATGATGCACTGCTTCCACCCAAAGACAAGATGGCTCTCACACACTTTTGTCTGGGATGCTTCTCTTCACAGAGAGTTCTGGAGGAGGTGAGTTTTGGCTGTTGGCCACATGGGGCGCTACTATATCCTGTGGGCTATTATGCCATGATGTTTGATGGTGCCCCCTCCAATTCAACCTTTCGGTTGCCGTAGGTTAACCGGAACAGAAATAATTAACGATAAGTCGCGACAAATAATTTGGAAAACTCGAACTACCGAGCTTACGAAGATAGAGTATGGGAAATATGGAAGGAGTTCCATCAAGACTATCTAGTCGACTCCGGGAGTAGGCGAGGACCAGATTTGTAGGGCGCTCTAGGACGCATCGAAGCCGGGTAAGACATATCACCTGTACGGTGGGAATGGCGTGGTATGGGACAAAATTAAACACCTTTGGTGGACGGAACAATTGCGGGTGGACAGAACATTCGTCTGTTTCTTACGACTGGTGGACACATTACGGGATGAAGAACAGCAAAAGGAGGTGACCCTCGCCTACCACCAGGGTAAAACAAATCATAGAGGTATCACAGAGACGATGCATGCTCTGCGGCGGAAATATTTTTGGTGGGGTTTAAAACGAACCGTACAAGAGATGATAAGGAGTTGCGAGGTCTGTTTGAATACCAAATACGACCGACACCCCCCCCCCCAAGGCAATACAGGAGGAAACCCCGACGGCGGACAGGACATGCCATTAATCGACCTACAGGTAGATACATTTACCTGGAGGGGATACAAGTGGGTCACGGTCATCGACCTATTCAGTAAAGTTGGCATGGCACATCAAATCACAGATAGGTCAGCGGGCGCAATATTAGGGGCAATGCGCACGTGGTTCCAGTTTTATGGAATACCCGATCGGATCTCATCGGATGGTGGTCGAGACTTCGATAATGCGTCGATTCGGGACGAAATGAAAGCGCTGGGCGTGGAATGGCACCTAAACACCCCGGGTCACCCGAGGTGTAGGGGGGGATCGAACGTCTGCACAGTACATTGAGTGATCACTTGCTTGTCTATCAGCTGGACAAGGGGCTAGAACCCGACGACGCGATGAACAGGGCTACCGCGGCTTATAATCACTCCATTCACGCAGTTACAGGGTTTCCTCCCTTCGAAGTTCTTTTTGGTATGCGCGGACGACGGCGAGATTATCGGGGAACGGCTGGGGACAGGGACATTATCAACAACGGGACGTCTCTCCGTAAGATATGGGGTAAAGTGCAAGGTAGGATCGAACCGGAAAACGCGTATCAAGACAGAACAACAAAGTACAGGACATAACGGGGAAACTAGGGATAGGGTCAATTGTTTACCGGCGTATTAGGACCAATTGAGGCAAAGAGGTCCATAGTCTACGAGTGTCCATTCAGAGTGATCGTTATCAGAGAACACAATGTGTTCACTATTGAAAGTATCAAGGAACCGAAAAAACGTAGAACCGTTCATGTCGAACAGCTGAAGGTTCCTTTCCAAGTCGCGCAGTAACGTTCTGGAGTTTTCTCTTACCCACGGAAGTGTCCAGTGAATGTGATTTTTTTTTTCTTTTGAGTTGCTTTGTGTTCCGAAGAGGTGTTTTACTTTTGTTTTATTAATTTTGTCTGTTATTTCAGTGTACACTACTATTATGTTTAGCGCTTAGAACCTTACGTCTGTACTTTACTATGTCATTTATTTTTTCTTTATCTTTCAACGAATTGTACCTTTTTTTTTGCAATACTATGTTTTTGTAGTTTACGAACATTATGTCATAAACTGGTAGGGGGGAGTTATAATACGACAAGGCGTATTGTCCGCCTTAATACTCCCTACCCATGTAAATAAACAACCAAAATGTATATAAGACGCATTAAGAGAGCGAATAAAAGAGTGTTATTTCTGTAGTCTTGCGTACTGTTACTCTGCCCAATTTGCTTACTTTTTTTTAGTATTCCTCTTCCGACAACGCATAAGTTATTTATATATATATATATAAAGTTAAGTATTGGCGAAAGCAAAATGTCAAAAAAGAGAAGAAGGAATAAGATCTAACTCGCTTGAACTGCTGTAAAACACT
>NW_027105185.1:8263-8853 GCF_000696795.3 Halyomorpha halys | reverse complement strand
AAAAAAGGAAATAAGGTACAATAAAACACACTCACGGTTGCTGATAATAGGCTGCTTTATTCTATCAGTAATCCTACATTTATAGATTCTCGAGTTGTTGACAGAGGGAGTTAGGTATTAAGATTTATATTACACACCCTGTTAATATAACTCCTAAATGCCAGTTTACGAACAATTCCTCGTAAACTCAAAAACAAAACAAATAAAAAGACATCATCAGAAAGATATTTCCAATAGAACAAAATGATAAACATACACAGTCAAATTAAAATATTAGTACCAATAAGAAACATTACAAACAAAAACATGTATTTCTACTTGTCCGTTCTATTTACACAACTCACTTGCACTTTGCACTGTAACTTCCCCCAACTCACCATACACCATTTCGGTAACTATGTACATCTTATTGAAATAACACAAATTAATGAAATATATACAACAATAGCAAAAAAAAAAATAAAACTTATGATTCTGGTTTGTCGAGGAGGCATCCCAGGTGTCTACAAAGTTGCAATCGCGGGGAACCTTAGCTGTTCTACATGAACTGTCCGCTTTTTCTTTGGTTCCTGTAGACTTTCGATAGTAAC
>NW_027105185.1:0-8213 GCF_000696795.3 Halyomorpha halys | reverse complement strand
CATTCCTAATTAAATTAAATTAAAATTCATTTATTCCTGTCTAGTATTTCCATTCTCATTTCTTTTAAATGTAAAGTGTAAACCAATTTATACTTATGCTCTCCACTTACTCTTTCCTGGGTTTTGGCATAGGCGTAGGCATCAAATTAACTCTCGCGTGAAATGTATCTGTAACATTTTATTTGGTACATAGATTAGCATTTCTAGACCAAAATTTATTTAATTCGAACAAAAATGGTTTTAAAACATTTATTTTACGTAAAAGTATGACAGGAATAAAAAATATAACAGTTAACTAAAATTTATATTGCTCTTAACTGTTTATTCAATGCTAAATTTAAATATTTATGAAAAAAATAACAATAATTTTTTGGAGTTAAACATTTTGCCAACTAAAAAACTAAAATACAGCTCAAGTGAAATGAAAATGTAATTATTTAATAACTATGTCGACATGACAACTGGTGTAAAGACAGGAAACTGACAGGTGTACAGGTGGGCTTCTACGCAGCTGAAACTCAATTCTCGACCAGAAATCAATCATTTTGTATATTACCAATGTCACATTACACCGTATAAGGATTTTGAAAAAATAACTCATTCTAAACATAAATTGACGGGATAAGGTGAATCGAAGATTTTCAGAAAAAGCCATTGAAGTAAAATCAGATCTGGTTTACTATCAGCGTTTAGTAGGAAGAAAAGTAAATCCCATCTAAATCGTTGCACGATATCGAAGAGCGTCGCATGGCGGAACCAAATTCTTCTTCATGGCCAACAAATGAGTGTAAGCTTTGTGCCAGTAATAGTAAGAATCCCGTATATTCCTCATAAGTGAATATTTTTAATGAGGTTTGATAGCCGTTACTTTCATTGCCCAAGCCTTCCATACATGATCTGTTGAGGCTTCATAAGCTCTGAGTTTGACAAAACTTAAAACAAGTAGGTGATAGACTGAAATCGCTTCTGTTCTCATATCATCCTTGCCTGGAGTACTCAAGAGGAGCAACTGATGAATCAATTCCTCTTTGAGTCCACATTTATCATTCAGGAATAAATTAATCCAGACCAATTCCTGGGCACCTTTCTCTTGGAGCATTTTTCTTGTTAATACGATGGATAGAAAACAGGTTGAGCATTGTAATCATTGATTGGGATATTCCTTACGTTTGGAGTTTGATTGTCTTTGGGTATGAGATTATATCTTAACGCTAAACAGTTTTCATCTAATCACCTTAATTATCATTAGTAGGTACCTATTTTTGCCCGATATCGAATCCATTTGATCGTGAAATGATGCATTGGCAAACTTATATAACCAGTTAAATGATTAATTTTTAAAAACATCATCAGCATGCCCTGTTAGCTAACGCAAATGAAAATCTAATGAGAAGAACCAATATAATTTTGGAAAATAGAGATGGAAAACTGGTCACAATATCTGAGAAGCAAGATTATTCTATCCAGAAGGGTGGAGTAAAATCCTTCGGATACTAGTTGTGGATTACTGCCTCTGACTAAACCTACAACTACATCGACTTGTATTTCAATTGAAAATGGTTTCTTGATAGAAATGGTGAGGCGCATTGTGGACTGGACCCTGAGGTTTAATACGAGCTCAGAACACTGGGTTATAGCCTTCAGTATTGTAAAGGCGGAAGGCGGTGAGTCGGAAAGAGCTTCGTGACCTTAACGGCGGATTGGAGATCATTCTCCACAGCTCAAGAAAGACCATTACAGGGCAAGGCGTAGGTAGCAGGAGTGCAAAGACGATGAGAGGAGACCTGTAATCCGAAAAGAATTCAATCATAGGTACAGAGTATATCGAAACGGCGTGCGTCATAATAACTAGAAATCCTGGGACGGGTTCATTTTTGAAAAATTAGAAAAGAATCCATGAGGTATACCGTACAGGGTGGTACTGGAAAAGATGAAGCCTCTGTAGATGGTGACCATACTTGAGGAATAAGCAAGTTGTTCAATGACTGCAGTCTGGGTTAAAGCCAAAGTTTGTAGTTATTGATGATTATAGAACTGATTTTGACAGTTATTTAGTGGACTGTATAATGTAATTAGACAAAAAATATATTTTAACACTATTGAAATTTACATTGACCGTTAAATAATGGCCGTTGGTCAACTCGGTCACCAGAGAGCAGCACAACAGCAGGCTAACAGAGTTTGCAGTTCCTTATATCGGATTGAATTGAAAAGAGGATTCCGTGAACACACCGTCCAACTAAATTGAGCCTGATCTGGTCAATTTAACACCATACAGGTCTTGCAGAGATCAATAGAATATGACAATAATTTGTTATAATGAGATTATTGAAATAATACAAGTAATTAATATAAGTACAAAAAATGTATGAGATTTTTAACAAGATGGATAAGTTTCAGATAACATTACATTCAATGATGCAACATGGCCAATTCAATGCCAATATGGCTGTAATGTGTATATATACATATACGTTTCGGCCTCAGTGAGATGTCAGCTGAAAAAGCCCGTCAGGTAATTGACTAGATCAGCTGATCAAGATATATATATATATATATATATTATACTCAGAATTTGAATAACTGTGATGCTTCAATACTGGAGCAACCCTATATCCCTAGCGGTGCCCAGATGAAGTAATAGTGGTGGCTATATAAAATGTTTTGTTTTTGTTTTCAGTTGATGAGTTTTAGTTTATGTTAATAACTTTGTTAGAATTGTTTCAATTAAGTGTAATAGTTCACTATTTCATTAACTAAAACTATAGAAAGGGACTTTTATTCTATTCTATTGTTTTAGCAATAGTCAACTGGCTACTTTCTTCAGAATTGCAAATAGAATAAAGTCTTTTCAACTATAGGTTCAAGTAAGAAACTATGTGTCCATATTGTAAAGAAAGGTGAAGGAAAGTTTGAGTTAACTTCTTTGTCCATAGATAAGATTGTATGGTTCGGCTTACCAGACCAACTGAAGGATTTGAACTTACACAAAGAATTATTAACAATTAAAACAATTGTAAGTAGTAAAAATTCTATTACTAAGGTGGGAGGTTGCAGAAAAGTTGCTGGGCCTTTTAAACCAAAATTGCTACCGAAATTTTTAGATGAAAATGATATCTTTAGAATTGGTGATCATTATTTAGAAGAATGCAATGTACATGAAGCAAATGCCATCAATATCGATTTAGAAGAAACAAAAACGGTCAATAAAGTTTTTTTTAGTAAACGGATTAAGGAATTAGAAGATCGCATTTCAACAAAATATGCAGTAACTTTAACTGAAATAGAAAAACTTTTTTTGTTAAGTAAGTTTATTGGAAAACAAGAAGCTGAAAATTGGATTACATCTTTTGAGAAAGAATGTTTGAGGTTTAAAATACTTGATTGTTCCACCAGTGTAGAAGCCTTAAAATTGCTTATAGATGGTAATGTGAAGGAATGGTACAGTTCAAATTTATTTAAGTTACCGTTAGCTGATTGGGTGAAGTCTGGATAGATAATTTTTATTGGTTTATAAAAAAAAAGTTGGACTGCAATCCGCACAACGTTGAATTACAAGTAAATGTTCGGTCCATTGATTGATTTTGTACACAAGAATGAACGCTTACTTTTGGAAGCAGACAAAAATATGCCCGAGATGTCTAGAATATATCAGATAGTTTATAGTTTACCATTAGATGTTCAAGATAGGCTTAATAGAGATGAGATTATGACTGTAGATGATCTTTTGAGAGAAATAAATAAATTCAGTGATTCTTATGTGACAAAAACAAGATCCGAATAAAAGCAACATGCAGTGGTAAAAAATACTGATATAGTGAAGGAAAAAAACAGAAAAGCTAGCTGGTTTGGATAAAAGACCATGCACCATATGCCAGGGACTTGGTTTTAAGAATCGTTTTCATCCAAATTCAATGTGCCGAAATAAACTGATGCAACATAAAAACGCAGTTAATTTTACAGAAACGGATGACGTCCCTGAGACTAATTTTTATGAAATAGACATGGATAATTAAACCAGCTCAAAAAACTAAACAGCCCGGAAAATCTCACACCGTGTACATTAATCAGGATTAACAGAAACAGTGTAGTGACCGCTGTTTATGATAATGGCTCCATATGTTCCATATCAGTTAATGAAAACCTTGTTCGTTTATTGAAATCAAAATTGCATTCCGATGGAAGTATTTTGAAAACTATAAGGGGTGAGAAATTTTGCAAGAGCCGGGCTAGTCTGGGTTTAAAAATAGGAGAAGTAGAGGATACACTGTATCTATTTGATGTTAAAAACAGTGATTTTAATTATGATTTATTCCTTGGATTAGACATAAAACAAAGGATAATATAACTGAAGTCAACAACGTAACTGTTGACAAAGGTCCATTAAAAATTAAAACTAGAGAGGATATATCAGCATTGAAGACATTCAACAATGATAAGGATTCCTTCAAAATAAATTTAGAGCATTTGGATGAGAAAAAAGGGAGACATTATGAAAGTGTTAAGTGAAAATGATAGATGTTTTGTCACTGATAAGTTTGATGTGGGTATAGTTGGCGTTGGTGAAGCTCACATTAAACTTAAGGACAGATATATTTCACGGAAACCATATAGATGTATCCAGATCAAAAGTAGATAGACTCACAAATTTTCAAATTATTAGAGAATGGTTTGATTGAAGAATCTATGTCTCATTTTTCTTCACCTATTACCTAGGTATTCAAAAAACAGGATGGAAAAAGAACAAGGCTACTTGTCGATCTTCGAGAACTAAACAAGTTAGTAGTATCTGAACTCCAACCATTTCCGAGAATCGACGATCTTGTAGTGAATGTTGGTGACTGCTGTTGGTTTACTACATTGGATATCCACTCGGCTTTTTGGTCTATACTTTTTTATTCTTCGAATGAAAGATAGGAAAAATACGGCATTCATAACTCAAAAAGGTCACTGGAAATGGAAAGTCCTATGGTTTTAAAAACTTTCCAGCTATCTTTCAACGAATTTTGGCAGGTATTTTGCGTAAACATAATTTGAATAGATTTTGCGTAAATTATATTGATGAAATTTTCATTTTCTCAAAATCTTTTGAAGAACATTTGAAACACTTGGACTTAATCTTTGAAGCAGTAAAGAAAGAAGGACTTAAACTAAATCTAGTGACATGTGGTTTTTCTATGCAGTCATTGAAATAATGAGGCCACAAAATAGAATATGGCAAGGTTCATCCGATTAAAGATAACTTAATTGCAATCAAAGAATTTCACCGTCCTACGACACGAAAAATGGTTCGCCAAATTTTGGGTAAGATAAACTTTTACCGAAAGTTTATAGATCATTGTACTGAACGATTAGCTCCATTACATAATTTATTGAGAAATTCATATGGACGGATGAATGTGAATCTTGTTTTCAAGACATAACAAGATATTTATGTACAGCACCAGTCTTACCAATTTATGACCATGATAAAGATATAGTTATTGAAGTTGATGCAAGCCGTTCAGGTCTAGATGTAGTTCTGAAGCAACCACAATCAGATGGTATCTTGCATCCTATCGGCTATTTTTCCAAGAAATTGGCACCTGGTCAAATGAAGAAAGAGATAATGTATTTAGAATGCCTAACAATAAAAAAAGCAATTGTGTATTGGCAACATTATCTTATAGGTAAGGCTTTTACTATGACATCGGATCATAAGCCACTTGTCAATTTAACTTGTAAATCACAAAAAGATAAAATATTGGATGAAATGATATTGTATCTGTTTCAGTACAACTTCAAAATCATATTTATGGAAGGCATGGACAATATAGAAGCTGATGCACTATCCAGAAACCAAGTTCTAGAAAGCTTTGAAGATGAAGAGGACTGTTTGAAGGTGATCAATACTATTCAACTGGAAGACATAATGAATGATCAGGCATCAATCACAGATGAGATTGAAGCTTCGAAGGTGTTTAAAGATGATCAGGAAGCGAATCATCAGAGAGATTAGGACTCAACTAGATAAAAAAATCCCTCAAGAGGGAATAAGAAGATATTTTTTTTAAAAGAAGGAGACATGCTCGGGCCAACCGAGAGGACGGTCCATGAGATCTGTTTCAGTACTTAGTATAAACATTAAAATGACACGAGGGGTTTCAATTACTTGTTCCAATCTTACAATGAATATGGATGCACAACCTTCAAAACGTGTGTTATTAAATTTCAAACAGAACCATAGAAAAATACAGAAATAGTTTGTTCAAATCAAATCTAAATAATCACTGTTTAACCTTTTTGAACTGGCAGGTGTTATTGGAGACACTCGGCTTCCATCGGCATACGAAGTTGCTCGTGATTAGGAAAGTTACCATCAATAACCCTTCCGATATGATACTTTAATTAAAGTATAGATACCCGATTTACATTCATCCAAATTCTAGTCAAAGGCAATGGATTAAAATATTTCAAATGGTTAAAATGAATAATAATAAAAAAAAAAAAAAACCTATCGCATACTCCTATTTCTTCTAAGAGACGGGGTGTTATTGCATATCTCCCTGAACATATTAGTAGATTACTAGAGATGTTACGGCTCTTAACAAGTATACTCAGTTCATGTAACTCTGATGAACGCTTTTTACATCTGTACTTGTAAACATGAGGAAACGTGATTTCAGAAGAGTTTCGATTTTCGTTGAGAAATTCTGGCTCGTGGAAGCCAGCCCACTACTATGTTTCGTTATTTTTCATAGACATCACTAACAATCCACTATTATATGAAACAAAATATGCAATAACATGCCTTCTTTTAGAAGAAATAGGAGTATACGATAGGGGTATTTCTGTAGTCGGATTAATTAAAAAATATATTAATTTTTTTGTTGAGTAATCGTTTCAAATAAAAATTATTCTTATAATATTAAAATTATGATCAAGCAGTAAATTTAATTGTGAAATCAATTGAAAATGATTTATAACGATTACGTACCCTACTGGTAAAGTTTATATTTGTCTGTCACATAGGGCACTGTAGTACCCGCGAACAGGTATAGATGATCCCTGGCCTAGACTATTTCACTTATGTAAAATGAAATAATTTCGGTATAAAGGTTGTGAAGAAGGTTTTTTCTCGTTGAAATAATTACCTATGTATTAGTTACGGTCTAATGTATAATGTGTCTAATGTATAAGTTACGGTCTGAGTCAGCTGTTACTTCGATGTCAGCTGACTGAGATCAGCTGATCGAATGTATATAAGATATGTACGGAACACAACAAAGTCAGTATTTTACAGCAGTCCAAGCGTGATAGATCTTATTCCTTCTTCTCTTTTTTAACATTTTGCTTTCACTGATACTTAAGTTATAGATTATATAATATAATATGTATAAACAGAAAAATAAATAAATCATTGAAATCAGTATGTGAAGTATGAACATTAATGCATCAATATATAAAGTTAATCCTAACTTTACTCGTTTACGACGACAATAACTATCATTACTCATGTCATGATGATTCATATCAATCATGAGTAACAACTAGAAATACGATCGTTAATTTTTTCAAGTGAATAAAAAAAATATACATATATTTTTTACAATTATTCATTTTATATTAGTTGATTTTATTAAGATGTATTTATTATTCATGATATTTTTTTGTAAATAAAAATTTAGTCATCAACCTTCAATCGAATAATTTTCGCCCCAACTCTGATTTTAAGTAGAATTTCTAACAGTTTTCCAATGGCCGATGCTGGTAGATATTGCACGTCAGGAAACCATGGGATCAAATAGGGGATAGTAAATAGGAAAAGGGGATGGGGGAGTGTGGAGGCCATTATGGAAACATCTTCAAAATTAATATTAGTTTTAGAGGATGATTTTCTCTAGCAAACTCAGTCGTAGGTTTAAGAAAAATTGGTTGTTTTTATAGTATAGATACCCAAGAATGCTGTAATAAATCTAAAGAGAAATGTAAATTAGCAAATGTCATTACCCTAAGATAAAATATGTTGGATAAAGTTAAATAAAAAAATAGAGGTTCTCTACTTAGGCTTAGCAATATTTGATTTCATATTGGGAAAGTACTTAAAGGAATGATGGTAAGGGGGAGAGGAGGTCACGTGGCATCTTATCGCAAACCCGCCACCAGTGGCTTATCGACACCCCTCCTATTTGTCATCCACAGGCAATTAATAGGCTTATTTATTTATATATATA
>NW_027105184.1:8648-9178 GCF_000696795.3 Halyomorpha halys | reverse complement strand
TAAATTAATCTTTGAAGTACCACCAATGGGTGGTTCCTTCCCAAGATTTTCAAGTGTATATGAAACATACAACATATTTACCTATTGTATTATTTCTGTATGTCCAAATGGCTCTGATTATCATAGAATAAGATGTTAAATAAAAAATGGTAAAAATCCATCAATGCCGTTTCATTAAAAGCTGGACAAAGCTTCTCTGGTTCCAGCCTACTCCAGTTCTCCCTATCTTGAGCTTCAGCTTAACATATTTGCGATTCTGTTTATCCATCTGGCCTACCACATACTTAATTGTTAACTATAGTGCTATTCATGGTTATGTAGAGGCGTCCTGATGGATTGCTTCGAGCCTCCTATTCTAACGTCCTTGCCTTCATATCGTGAGATATTAATTGACCAGTCTCTGCAAGAAATTGCCGCTAGACAATAAAAAAACATAGATAAATAAAATTAAACTTAAAGTAAAGTAAGATTGTGTACAACATCATTCATATTTACATTTATATATATATATATATATTTAAATTGACCCT
>NW_027105184.1:7620-8598 GCF_000696795.3 Halyomorpha halys | reverse complement strand
TATGTATGTGATCATTTATCAATATTACCTATTGCCCACAACTGTGTGGCAGATTGTAATATCTATCAATAAATAAATCTATCTAAAAAAAAAAAAACTAACAAGTAAAAGGAAATATTAAGTAAATTAATAAAAATAAAAATTAAACATAGAGGGGAGTACCTGTCTGATTAAAACAAGAACAACAACTGACAAATTAGGAAAGAAGCCAGGTATATACGTCATACAGTCAACAACTATCTTCTTCCAACTAGTAATATATATAATTTAATTTATATAAAATACAAATAAAGTTTATACAAGACCACTACAAAGGAATCTTGAACATTCCATTTCACAATACTCAGAGAGTTAATCCTGTTATATACGACGCCAGCCTGTTTCAAGTCCACACTTTCTGTTAGCTAGCAACTTAACATTTGATTTACCGAAGTGCAAGCCTTTATTGCAGACCTCAAACCGTTCTTTGAAGGCTGTTATTCGCAACTATTATTCATTTCGAAGTTGTAAATTATTCTCAGTTCGGATCAAAGGTCGAATTATAACGGAAAGGCACAATGAATTGTATCTGTCTTGTGGTGATTAGATCAACTGCAAGATTCGTTTCAGTTGATCATCTCGATAATTCTGAAATGCATTATCAGACCGTACGAAATTAATAATCATTAATTAAAGACTAGTTGATCTTTAATGAGTGGGTTCACCTTTGGTAATTGACGAAACACCCAAGTGGAAAACAAAAGCTAAACAAATATAACTTTTTGTTTATTTTATTTTATTTATTTATTGATATTTACTACTGTATAAAAAAATGCAACCAGTAAATTTGATCATAATGACATAATGATATGATACAGGATGTAGAGAAACTACCCAGTAGTAGAACTCCAAAAACATTTTACAATATAAGGTCACGAGGCCATCTTCTTTTCAGGCGCCTCGGAGGATTGCCAGGAATGGAAGAGGAAGCAAGGTTAG
>NW_027105184.1:0-1970 GCF_000696795.3 Halyomorpha halys | reverse complement strand
AAAAAATAATAATAAATAAATATAAAAAAATATTGTTAACCAACGTTTTGTCCCACTTTGAAGGGCTATCTTTATTGAAATAAGGATCATAACTAAGCAATATGAAACAACATACACGTGGCTCCGTCAAGATAAAAACACTACTCTCCAAGGTTCGCTAGTATCACAGCACCCAACATCTTCTCTTTAGGTCAGTTGTCATCCCTCTTTTAATCAAGACAGCCCTGACGAAGCTCTGTAAAGTGGGACGAAACGTTGGTTCACAGTAAATAGTTCTCTTTTACTATTTTGATAGCTTTATTGACCGCCTTCTTCCTACAATCTACTTCATACAGTTAGCTACCATCTTCCAATAATTATAAAATTAATACATTAGCTAAATAAAATATACTTTTAAATGTATTTTTAATAAATAATTGAAGTTTGGGGCTCCAATAGACCATCAAATTCCTCCTGTATTCAACCCTTACAGACCAAAATCCCTTGTAAAATCTTGGAACTTATTACGAGAAAATTATATTTAGAGATATAAATCATGGACAAATAAATGAATAATAATAAAAAAAAGAGTTAAAAAACGTAAATACATAAAGGAAAAAAAATCATATATCATCATCATACATTTTTAAATCAATGATATAATCGATCTAGCCCGAACCCGATATTATTCCTTCCATAGTAAACTCCCTTTAACCACCCAAACCCACTCGTTTCTAACCTTGCTTCCTCTTCCATTCCTGGCAATCCTCTAAGGCGCCTGAAAAGAAGATGGCCTCGTGACCTTATATTGTAAACTGTTTTAGAGTTCTACTACTGGGTAGTTTCTCTATATGCTGTATCATATCATTATGTCATTATGATCAAATTTACTGGTTGTATTTTTTTATACAGTTGTAAATATCAACAAATAAATAAAAAATTAAAAAAAATCAAAAAATCAATGATATGATGCCTTTACGTTTTAAGTTTCCAAAAAGCAACTGTTTTACGAGCTAATTTATAATATTTTTTTTATTTATTTATTGCTATTTACAACTGTACGTTATAATACATTTAATAAATTTGATCTCAGTTAAATTGGAGTGTTACAAGCGTGTAAAGAAACTGACCCATTGGTAGCACTCTAATGACGTTTTATATTAGCAGGTCTCGTGGCCGTCTTCAATTTATAATCTTACTCTATGATAATCATTGCAATTTGGAAGTACGGAATTGAGGTTTCAGGTTCCATGAAACCATCAAATTCCTCCCTTATCCAACTAAAAATCCTTAACGCTCCTTATTACGTCACAAATCAGCTCATGTATATAGATTTAACCCATTCGTTGCAGATTTGGGCCGAAACAGATAAACGTCATTTTATTCCAACGCATTAGTTCCTTAAAATTCCTGATGATCCTCCGAGGGGTCTGAAAAGAACCACCAGAAATTATTTTTCGTTCAAAGTGTGATAAAATTTTTTTTTTAATTATTAGCAGATTTACGTTTTATAGATCTGGCTCCAATACTTAAGGAAATTTAAGCTCAAATAGATAGACAGATATGATTTTTTTTGTGAAAGACAAAATCTTGTAAAAATTCATAACACAATATACAATTATAAAACAAAAACCTGAGTCTAGTGCTCCATTACAAAAACAATAAACAAAAAAAAAAACAGATTGGATAATACACAACTATTAACATAATATTCATTGCTCCATTATATTTAACTTAAAATAATGAGAATTCTTTTAAATAAACGAAAGTCGGCAAGACACAACACGAATTACTTTTTCTTTCTACACAGTAATGCACTACTAACTCACATTTTATTTCTGTTTTAGAGGGTTCGGAAAAAAAAAAAAAAACTATTATTAATGGTCTGATCTCACATTGCCGTCTAATATTGAATTTGTTTAGCGGGTCACTGAAGAGGATCTAGGAGGGTGAATTCGGGAGAGCGAATTTGTTGATCGGGTGAATTAAAA
>NW_027105183.1:5288-5661 GCF_000696795.3 Halyomorpha halys | reverse complement strand
ACTATTTCAAATTTTTTAAACCTCTTGTCCTGCTTTAACTTCAAAAAATTAAAAACTAATTGTTCTTAATTCATTAATTTTTATTAGCTATTTTTTCTTTGTTCTCCTATATTTATCCATAAAATTCTAATTCGGTCAGGTTTGTTAGGATTTTTCGTTATAGAGGTACAAATATATTTGAGTTGATATAACCTTTAGAAATTCTGTTCCGTAGTTCCAAAATAGGATTTCCCGCAGTTTTCTTTACAAGGAATTTTTTACACTAGATTAGATTGTAGTTTTATTTATTTAAAAATAAAACCAGTTCTTATTGATAGCAATAATAAACAATTGATAAATACAAAATATTAAAAAGTTGTATGAATATCTAAAG
>NW_027105183.1:2156-3505 GCF_000696795.3 Halyomorpha halys | reverse complement strand
CGTATCTGCGCAGTTGTGAAGGCAACGTCATGCGTTTGGTGATGGTAGTTGTACTGCACAACCATAGTTCACCAAATGCCAACAAAACAAATGAACATGAATTAATGTTGACTATTTTCTCCATTATGTACAATATACTTTACTAAATACCGTAAACATTTTTAATTTTAGAATTATATCCATGATGTACACAGTAAGGGTATAAGCATGCTGAATTTTTTTCTTTTTGTTTGTTAGAGGAAGGAAAAATTAACAATTTTTTAAAAAATTCTAAAAAAGATGCATTTTGTAAATCCTAGATCAATTAGTCGTCGAACGAAAAATAATAAAATCAAAAGACTGATTTTTTTGTATAAGAAAGTCATTGAATTTTTTTTTTACCAGTATATTAATCTTTTTGTGTACTGAAGGTTTAGTGAATTTTTCTAAACGTTTATACGCAATCTAAGAAGTTGTTTGGTCACCTGTTATAATGGTATATAACAATATATTTTATTGTGTAATGGTCCATTCATGAGGAGCTCACAGAGTGGATTTAGACCTGCAGGAACGATTGCTACCGCATCAGTTGGTAACCTAAGGCAAAAACTTGTACTAATTATGTTTATGTAGGTCCTAGGGAACTCAACACAAATGGCCACCACTTGCCTCCCCTAAGAAGGAAAAAAATTAAGCCTCTTCTTCCGAAGCCTGTGTGTGTACCGGCTGTCTATTGTAAGAAATGTTTATCTATGCCTGTCTATTTAGTGTCCACTGACAGGTTCTCTGAGAGTTAATGATCATAAGAAATATATAATTTAATTTATCATTACTGTATACTATCGTAGATAAAGATATTTGTACCGTTATAATCCATGAAGGTTCAGGTGTTCAGTAATTTTTTTAGGGAGAACTGCACCTTGAAGAACGGTTGTACAAGGAGGTGGACAAATATAGAGATACAATATATATAAATTCAAAAAGAACATAACAAAAAATATTTTCAGTAACATAATTTGCTCTTAACATTATTACCATATTGTCCAGCAATATGTACATATTTTATTGGACTAACTTGCCTGCTAAGTTTCTACAAGCCCGGTTAGGAATCATAAAATAGTTAGTAGCATTTATTGTTTATAACTTATTATTATTATTATTGGTTCGACAGACCGTGGAGGTTCAGGGCCTCACGCGATGTACTTAAGAAATAAATCGCGCTTTTCTTGACGTGGTATAATTTATGCTTGAAAAAAACCACGGGTGGGTCCGGGGCTCGAACTCACAACGTTTGGGTTGGCTGACAGGCGCGTTGCCACGCTGCTACCGTCACCCCTTTAGTTTATCATTTATTAGTATTTACTTAATAT
>NW_027105183.1:0-301 GCF_000696795.3 Halyomorpha halys | reverse complement strand
TTTTTATTCTTAATTACATTTTTATTATTTTTGTTCATTAGATATATAATTTATTTTTATGAGTGAAAATTATTCAGTAATTATAATATTGTAAATCGTTAGGGGTATCTTTTTTATACGAGAATAAATCCCCATTTATCAATTGTTGAAAACATAATAATCATGTAAGGCCCTCCAGGCCGATCTGATAATTAAGAAATGTCAAAAATAAATAAAATTATACATATGTTCCAAAGTAAACATCTGTCTTAACTGCTCTGTTGTGAGCTTAGGTAATTTGGACCAAGAATTTTCCAAGACA
>NW_027105182.1:4886-6182 GCF_000696795.3 Halyomorpha halys | reverse complement strand
TAGATATAATTAATAGTGAACTGCCCGCAGAGACAAGACAATATTTCATGATATGAAGGCAAGGTGATTAAGATGGGCGGGGCATGTGACTCGAAGCAATCAATCAGAACGCCTCTATACAACAATGAATGCCAGTATAGTTAGCAAGACCACGTGGGAGGCCAAAAACTAGATGGGCAAACAGAAACAACAAAGATACGAAAGAGCTGCATTCAGCTAATTGTAGAAGCCCAGACAGACTGCGGAGAGGCCTGGTTCGGGCGGCCAAAGATCTACAAGATCTTCAAAGCCAAGCGACAAAAAAAAACTATATATATATATATATATATATATATACATATACATATACATCCTTAAAAGAATATTAGCATTGAAATATAAAACAATAAAAAGTCTCTCCCCTCCCCCCACCTATGGTCTATTTGTTGTCCATACATTTCGGAAATACTCACTGATTGTTGGAATTTGTGCAAATTTTTGTTGTTAACGTATCGAACTTAAATGTCCTTAGGTCTTAATGAACCTCGATGCACTCCCGATTACTTTTATATCTCCACTCCCACTCCTTTGAACCAATTGCGTGCTTTTAGACGGGAAACGCCTCACTTTATTTTTCCAAAAAAAATCAATTCGTATAAGGTCTTCCGGTAAAAAATAAATGAATTTACAGTTACTTCAAAACAAGATGAAGTGGAATGATCTCGAGGAATGCGGAAGAGCGGACATTGTGATTTAAATTACTGAGGACAACTGATTGGGCCTTACGTAATGAATGCAGGCTAATGATGGAACGGGGTGTGGTCTTCAGGCCCCCATGTTTTGTTTTTTTATTGGTTTATTGTTGATCCCATGTCATGATTTATCCAGACTAATTAATATAGTATATACAATATATCTGTACATGCCCCTGAAAGAATTATTCCTCTATGATTGAAGGAACTATTGCTATGATAATTGTATTAATCGAAGCTAAATATCTACCCTTTAATAAGATATACCAAATTTTATAAAACCACTCAAACGTTTCATAAATGCTTTTAAAAAATTCTAAAATTGAAAGACTACATTTTTACAATAACTTAATTTTCAATTGTGAAGAACTTAAATGTAAATTTATAAATTCATTTTTTTTAACTCTTACAACCTAATCTATCATGTCTATCACAAATAAATTGTTTATTTGTTACATTTTTTATTCCAGAATATATAACTTTCAATCTGACATTTATTAAAGTATCAATATGAAAGATTAGTAATAATAAATACATACTTATTCTAGTTTCCATATGACAATAC
>NW_027105182.1:0-576 GCF_000696795.3 Halyomorpha halys | reverse complement strand
GTAGTTTTCATGACATTTGCTAAAATAAATTGATGTTGGTGCCCTAACTACTGACAAGGCCTGCACTAATCACCTGTAGTATGCTGCTAATATTTACAACATTTTTGGTAAAAAAAAAAAAAAAAAGATTTGTGCTATTTATAAATTTCAAGTTGAGTTATATTATTTCATGTTTGTCAAATTTAATACAAAAATGAACAAGTAATCAAATTCTAAGTAAAATAATCATAGCAGATGCTAGAGGTTTTCTGATCAGTGCCCTGGTTAATCGCTGGAATCTTTTGGTCCAGTTAAATTAAGAATTTTTTTAGGAATAACTTCCAAAAGTCTCAAAAATGTGTATGTTAATATTGTTTGGGAGGATATGCTAATGAACATAATTAAGTCCTGATGGTTAGGGTTGAGTGAGAGATGAAAGAGGTATAAGAAGATACTTATTTTATGTCATTTATTTTTTAATCCTAATATTTTAGGTTCATTTATATTTTTTTATATAAAATTATTCATATATTATATAATTTTCATATAAAATTATTCATTTAAATATATAACTTTCAATCTGACATTTATTAAAGT
>NW_027105181.1:6096-6991 GCF_000696795.3 Halyomorpha halys | reverse complement strand
GTCTTTAACATTTTAAAAATGATTTATGTGCAAGACAAGCCACAGTGAAAATTCCTAGTTCTTGTTAAAAAGTTAGTTCCTTATCTCGTTTCAGTCCCTGTACCAGTACTAGTCCTGTTGTAGTTTTAGTTACGGTTCAAGTTGCAGTTCCAATTATCTTCCCGGTTTAATGCTCCATTTCCTGTGCTAGTTCCAGTTACTTCGTTCCGCTTCCAGTAACCGCTCCATGGAAGACCCCGGCTTCAATGGATCGAAGGAGTGGCAGCGGATGTCAGGTCTATATTGGAAATCCGCAATTGAGGAGCAGCAGCAACCATTGGAGAGGACTGGTGGTCGACGTTGCAGGAGGCCTTGACTCTACAAGAGTTGTAGCGCCACAGATGATGATGATCTTTTCATTTTTATATTATTTTAATTTGTTTATATTATATTATTATAATATTTTTGTAAAAGGACACTCAAAGCATTAGTAGGGTACTGGAATATGACCCCAGTGTTGGCACAGGCAATGATATATAAAATGATGGGGTATTGGTTGAGGAAAATGCTTACTCTCTCCAGGCTGCTGTGAATGAGTGGTAAGAAGAACTACAACTCAGATGTATACAAATCAATGGCACCAAAAGGTTATACGTGTTGGAAGAAAGAACGAAGATCTCTGAATCAATTGCAATGGAGAGACCCTTGAACACACTGACATCTACTGCTACCTGTGATCAATGATCTCCAAGGATGGAAGGATGGACAAGAAGGTCATGAGTAGAGTCGGCCAATGGAATATTCTACCAGATATCCATGAGACTCATTGGAAAGCAGGAATAGAGCAGAAAAGCGAAGATTCTGCTATTCAAATCAATTTTTCTCCCAGTACTATACGGATCGGAAAACTGGACAG
>NW_027105181.1:3595-3906 GCF_000696795.3 Halyomorpha halys | reverse complement strand
TTTTAATGATGTACTGTTAGTTTTTCAAGTGTTGTTGGTAGTTTTAAAGATATGGAACTCCTAATAAAAAGTGTTTTTATTTTATTTTGTAACAGTCGCCATTTTTTATTTCCCCTAACTGTACTTGGCAGACTCATCAATTTTGACTAATAATTTTAAGTGACTTTTTCACCTTATTCTTATACTGTTAAGGTATTATTCCTGAAATTATTAAATTAATATTTTTATAATTATAAATTTACCATATATGATAAAGGTTTTATTTCTGAAATTATTAAACCTACGTAAGTTAATTTTCAGAAATTATAAAT
>NW_027105181.1:2107-3265 GCF_000696795.3 Halyomorpha halys | reverse complement strand
CCTCCCTTAGATAAAATAAAATTGACTCGAGAAATAATTTATATGCAACTCGTTTTAAATGCGTTCTAGGAATATTCAAATTAATTTAAAAAATCGAACTCCCCATTTAGCCCTTACTAAGAAATAAACAAATTTTTATGATATGGGCCCGTTAAAATGACAGTCATCTGGAATTATTATTAATAATTAACAATCCATAAATATATAGGTCTTTTACCAGACTTCAAGATGGAAAATTTAAACAAACCTAATTGAATTTGGCCCTAATTTCGTAGAAACTAGTCAGGCTGAAAGGTTTTAAAAAAATCGTGCTATAAACAGACAAAATGCCATGGCAAGTTAAAACAGAACTTAGCTTACGCTATGTCAAAACATATTGAACTGACGTACCTAATAATTATGAAAAATAATTATTGATTAACCTAATCACGGATCATTATTAAAACAATGTATTAATCAAGTAATAAACATGATTAAATCTATTCATTTGAAGGAAAAATGGCCTAAGAATGTTAGGTAATTATTTTTAAAAAATAACATATTAGGGAAGAGGTGAAAAAAATATAATAAAATGAAAAACTATTTCTCCAATTGTAAGCAATCCTACATCTAAGTTTCGGTAAACCTCAAAAACTCTTATAAAAAAAGTGTCTAAGATGCATAAAAATTCACTTATTTCCTTTTTTATTACTTTAATAAAAACTAAGTAAAATTACTAGTCAGAATTGATGACAGCCTCCACTGGCTCATTACCAGTGATGCGGCGAGAGGGATGCGCTGGGATCTTTTGAGCTCTGCCCTACCCCTCACACGTGGGGGATAGAGTGGACTCAGGGGTCCTCAGGTCAATTGTATATATTATTTTATCATTATGTTATTTTATTTATTTATTTTTATACAGGTAGTTTGATTATGTTCATCTTGTTTATTCTTTTGTTTGTACATATTCTAAGAGAGTTGTTTTTTTTTAAACTTTAAAAATCAAACATATTTATAATTACAGAATATTCTAATGCAAATTTTCAATAATTATACATATAATTAATATTGTCAAATTAGAATTATTAATTTAATTACTCATACACTAAATTATTAATTATATAATATTTTGCGGTCGTTTTTCCCAAAAATTGATTTCGACAAGTATTGATTGGGACA
>NW_027105181.1:0-267 GCF_000696795.3 Halyomorpha halys | reverse complement strand
TAAAATAAATTATTATTAATTTTAACGAAAATTATTAAATTAAAATAAATTAATTTCCAGTAATCATAAATTACCATATATGATAAAGATATGGAACTCCTAATAAAAAGTATTTTTATTTTATTTTGTAACAGCTGCCATTTTTTATTTCCCCTAACTATACTTGGCAGATTCATCAATTTTGATTAATAATTTTAATTTTCACCTTATTCTTATACTCTTAAGATCGATTTACACTATCCTTTTTTATTTCTCTTCCATATATAT
>NW_027105180.1:3768-4566 GCF_000696795.3 Halyomorpha halys | reverse complement strand
TAATTCAAAAGTTTATTGTGGACAATGATTCGACCATTTCCTTTTATATAAATAGATGATGTGATAAGCCCTTTTTGATTCTTTTTTAAAATCTAAAAAATGAAAATAACTTCAATACTACTCGACCAATGTACACTAAAACTGGCAGTGGTTTAGAGCTATATAAACTGCACCAAAGGGCACAAACCAGATCTAATTTCACAAATTAGAACCGAAGATGTAAATTAAAACGTGTAATTATTTCCCCCTAATTGAATAGATTTCTCGAAAACGAAAGTTATTCTGAATTATAATAACAAAAGTTGTTTTCCATAATATACAACACAACTTTTTTGTTTTTCAAAAATACTAAGCAATAAGAGTATTATTTATTAATAATTAGTTAACTGAAGTTTTAATTTAAGCCGTTGAGTTATTATTTTCCTTTATTTTATGTAAGAGCTTAAAAAATCGAATTAAAGTTCATGCTAACAGACTCATTGGACAGCTTTTTCTTTTATTTTTAAACTATAAAGAATTATCCATAAAGACCTTAATGTTCCCTATGTCACCGATCTGGCCTGGATCAGGTATCATTCCTTCCATGATAAACTCTCTAACCACTCAAACCCCCTAGTTTCTAACCTTGCATCCTCTTCCATTCCGGACAATCCTCCGAGGCGCCTGAAAAGAAGATGGCAACGAGACCAGCTAATGTAAAATGTCATTAGAGTGCTACCAAGCTGTAGTTGCTCTACACGCCTGTAACATTCCATTTTAACTAAGATCATATTTACTAAAATGTATTATGTAATAAAC
>NW_027105180.1:0-788 GCF_000696795.3 Halyomorpha halys | reverse complement strand
TTGATCAATAACAACCGACAAATTTTTCAATATAACACGATTAATTAAACAGTCAATTAATGACACAAAGGAAAGAGGAATATCGACATTTTACAAAAATTTTATTACAGTAGTAGTTTTTCTTTTCTCTTAAATTTAAGAAAATTATACTGAAATTGAAACAATCCTGAACCAAATGAAGATCTCCCGTTAAAAAGGTGCTTGAATGAATAAATTTAACGTTACTTTCTATGAAATGGCTCTAATGTTCCTGATTATAAATTTTTAAAAACGAAATCTGGTGGAAACGCTAGAGGAGGGAACTTCTAGTTTTGTCGGGCTACTAACAGTGACGAACTTTCATGGAATAATAATCTAGAAAGAGATTCAAACTTTGACAAAGGAATGAGAATCGGAATGTGTGATCGAGATAAAATGAATCCTGAAGTGTGTGGCATTAGAGGATTTTACTTTCCTATCTGTACAAATACCATTTTTTTTAAATCTAGTCTAGACGTAATCATCGTCCTTACACAGGATGTTGGGCATATAAAATAACAAATATTCATATGAGCTAAACCTAAAAGGTTGGACACAAAATGTCGGATTTTCGAAGAATCGGCTGTTTACAAAGTAGCCTTGTTATGTCGGGTTGGTGGTTACTGTGATCAAGTGCTATTACCAACGTAACTTTATAACTTTTACCTCTAATCCGACGGTATTATACTGGATTGTTCGGGTAATCATTGTTTGCGGACTAAGTATGTTTAAATAGCTCAGTTACTGTTGCTCGTAGCAAATCGGTAATG
>NW_027105179.1:3053-5019 GCF_000696795.3 Halyomorpha halys | reverse complement strand
GTCACACTACCTCTATTTTACTTCTTCTTATTATTAATTTTATTTATTTATTATGATCAAGAACTTGGGAAACCCAACCTCAACCCGAAGACTGAGGCCCAGGCTGCTGCAGGACATTTTGCTATAAATTCTATTACTCACACTACTTCTATTTTACTTATCATTATTTTTTTTTCTCTTGTTCTTTTTTTTAAATTAACTTTTTTTTTCCATTAGAGGGCAATTGTTTGTTTTGTTAAACCTACAAATGTCGTCATTAATTTTATTTTTCTCTTTTATAAAGAAGGATTATTTTTATCTATTTATTTTATCTTATTTTCTTTTAATTATAACATTGTACATGGTTAGGGGATTCTTTTTTACGAGACCAACCCCCCCCTATTTTAACCCTGTGTTAAAAAATACATAAATAAACTTTCTAAAATAAAATGTCACAGTTATATCAACCAAGTAAGGTCCACCAGGTCGATCTGGTATTAAAATAATTTTTAAAAAAAGTGTAATTGGGAAAATAAATTTCGTGAATGAAACTTTAAAAAAACGAAATGAATTTTAGATTAATATATAAACTCAATCTGTTCCATAAGAAATGACATAAGTATTTCAATATTGAACAGGTTAAGCAATGTATATTTAAAACCAACTAAAAAATGTTTTTTTCAAAATTTCCGCCTTTCATCATCTTAAGATTTTTTTTAATTACAAAAATATTGACAACTTTAACACGAACTCAAACAATTTACACAAAACTTGGGGAAGTGAGTAAATTAGTAAGTGAATGTTCTGTGAATCACACCGGATTTTTTTTTCACAACAGCGTTTTTGAGAGAAAAAAAATTTAGATATAGCATATAAAAGTTAGGTTCGTTATTGAAAATCCACGTTTATTTATTAATACACTATTATATAATATTAATTATGTCAACAAATATCAGTTTGTTATATTTAAGAGTAACAAATTCAATGCTATTATTTATTAGTTGTTCAATTATTTTTATCGAAATATTTTTTTAATTAAATCATTTCATTAGTTATCCCAAAACATAAAAAATAATAGGTAAGCAGTTACTGTTACCATGAAATTTATTTTAATAAGTAATAATGAATCAGCATTTGAAAAATTGTTCTATGCAATACCACCAATTGATCCATTACATCAGTTTAATAGAGACGGGATGACCTTTAGCTTGCATACATAATAATGCACTATCCATAAATTTGACAGGCTAATTCGATTCAACTCATGTAAATACATGGAATTCTACCCTATCAGTTCAATAATAGAAACATCCAACGCAAACAGCCGAGAACATGCGATTGATTTATCTAGAAACAAAATTTATTTGTTATTAACACACCGAGAATCCAAAAAAATTAGAAAAAAAAATCAAAATTTTTGCCTTCCTAGATCGTAAGATTTTTTTTCCGAAATAACAAAATAGCGATAACATCAATATTATTTTATTATATTTTATATTTCGGAATTAATTATTTTTTATAAAGTACACTACATAACAAGACAAGTCATATAAGTAGTTTTGTGAAGATATGTAGAAGTAAATATTAAAACTTTAAAAAATAAGTCTGTAACGTAACAAGCCAAGAAGAATCAGCGGTTCAGATACTTTGCAAGGAAGTACTGTTACTACAAAAGTCCATAGTACAATCTCTGACTGATAAAATATTCAAAATATGGTCTAATACATATGGTTTGAAAGTAATAATTATTAGTCAGAGATTGCACTACGTACTTGCAGTTTTGTGAAAATTATTCGAAAAGAGTTTATGTTCTAAGGGCTTGACTATGCAAACAATAATGCTGCGAAACGTCACCAAAAGATTTATTAGTACATAGTTGTATTATCGACTGATCCTCAATAGTACAAGAGCCCAAGAGAAGAAAAAATGCAGTTATCTCACCCCAATGTTTGATTACTTTAATGAAAACTATGTATAATTACTAGTC
>NW_027105179.1:0-1573 GCF_000696795.3 Halyomorpha halys | reverse complement strand
TATATATATATATCGTAAAGCACAAAATAGTTTAGGTTTAATAGCATTAACTATGCCTCTGTTATCAATTGGGTCCTGAACTGTACTGAAATTAAGTGACCGTTGAAGGCTCCGAGTGATTAAACCCAAACGAGATATTTCCTTCCTTCAGTGGCCGCACTGCCAATAAATTAGGACATTGTCTCCGACAGTTTAGAGTCCTTTTCTTCTTCTCTTCTCCTCGGCGGAGTTTAAGGCTGTCTCTGGGGAACTGATCCACTTAAAGAGTTTGAGATATATTTATGGTTCAGCACTCTTTTTATAAATAATAAAGTATAAATTTTAATTATTTTTTTTCATTCCATTAATACATTTTTAATACCTGTTATTCACCAAAATAAAATAAATTAAAAAAAGTAAATCTATTGTGTTCGAGCTTAAACTGATAATAATATTTTATATAATAAAATATATTGTAATAAAAACCCACCTGGCTCCTTGCATTACATTTCAATCAATTCTCAAACCTCTGAGCTCTATGTATAATATGATTCCCTAGATAACTTTTTATGAAGATATACTGTACTTCTCACAATATTACTAAATTAACTCAATTTATTTTACAAAACAATAAAAAGAAAAAAAGAAACAAAATACAACTTTAGCAATAAAAAAACTTTTTTTTCGACAATAGTTTCCAAAAACGATTCTCATAAAGGAGCTTGCTATTTGAGATGTATTTTAAGGTCAGCCGCTAAGAGAGTTTTTATAAGTGGGATTCATAACACAACATTCGTTTCATTTTCACCTCGAACACATGAGATTTATCATTTTTTATTTATAACTCATTATCTAATTAAAATCATTAAATTGCAGGTCTTTACAATTTTCAATTATTATAAAAGGACACTGTATGGCAAGAAAGTGTTAACCATATAAGATATAAAGAATCTGTAAAGAAGAAGTAATTTCACAAAATACCAATTATACAAAGAAAAAACTTCCAATAGTAAAAATTAAATTGTTTTCATTGTCGATTTTAAATAATTTGTTTTATTTTTTCTATTTATATTATACTTAGGAATGGAAAAGTTAATGAAAAGCCGATGCAAATATAATAATAATAAAGGCGAACATTCTAACGTTCAAAGTTGATGTCGATACTACAAATCGATCTTTATACATCTTTCCAGTGACGCCCTCCAAACAATAATTTACTGAATCAGACGTAACGCAATCCTCCCATCTACGTTTCAGTCTACTCCTCTGAAGTTTGCACTCCAGTTCAGTTTTATAAATATTTTAGGGATCCGCTCGTTACTAAGCCCTACAACCTTACACGTCACAATGCTATGACCTGAATTATATTTACCAGGTACAGTTCCCTTAATACAGTGTTGATTAACCTTATAAATTATCCCACTAATTCATCCGAATATTTTACGTAATTCTTTATTTTCTTTTTTTTTATTTATTGATATTTACAACTGTATAAAAAATACAAGTAAATTTGATCATAATGACATAATGATATGATACAGGATGTAGAGAAACTACCCAGTAGTAGAACTCTAAAAACAGTTTATAATATAAG
>NW_027105178.1:0-1274 GCF_000696795.3 Halyomorpha halys | reverse complement strand
TATATATATATATATACATTACTTCTAAGTACGATGCCAGAATAAGCAATTTAATCCATTTATCGATGTTACTATCGATTATCGCCCATCACTTGTCCTTAACAAGCTCCCCTATTTTTCTACTCCAGAGCAATTAATTTCAAACAGCTGCAAGTCTATTCCATCTCCTTGGCTTAATCGTTTAAGAATATAATCTGACAAATTACATGTTGTTGGCTTGGTTAATCAGTTGGTCTCAAAGTGTCAGCGTCCTTCAACGCTGTCATCCAATTATCCACATCGGCTTGTCTGACGCCCTTGACCATGCTATCTGACCACCTTGTAATTTTTACAATTTAAAAAAAAAAAATCAAGAAATATTTTATACAGTTTATTTGTCAAGGCCTGTTAGATATGCCTATTTGAAACAATAGATAACTAGTAGAAAAAGAAAAAAAACGTAGATACATTCATAATACCATGCAATCCTAATCTTACTTTCAACACAACCCAGACTTTACTTCGCTAATTGAAAAGACAACCTAACGTGTTCAGAAGAGCTAAGTGGTCGGATTGCTTTGGCTAATAGGTTATAACGTAATGTTTACTTGTGTCTGTTGGGTGATTTGTGGTTTTGCACATGGAGATATGCGCTGTAAGAACGCGGATTAGGGTAAGTCTAGGTACATATTTATCTTAGAATGATCCCAGCAGTAAAACTATTTAATTGCTTTGATGTATATTTATTTAAAAAAAATAAAATAATAAAGATGTGTGGTCGAAAACAAGTCTTCGAAATATTGTATGGATTGTATTCGCTGAAAAAAGTGTGGAATTTGTAACAGTGTGGGTCTTTTTGGTTAAAAACGCTAAATTTTAATGAATCTATCTGGATTTTAAGTACAAACATAACTGAATGGATACTCATAATCAATTTTTGAAGCCTCCACCAGACTATAAGAGAAAAAAACAAAGGTAACTCAGATTTAGAAATTTATTTGGAAAACTATTGTAAAATATTAAAGAACGAGAGAATAAAGACAAAAGGAATATATCATGCCATTGAAACGAAAATGAAACTAAAAAAACATTATACATAGATGATTGATGGTATGTGAATTTGGAGATGGTCTGGATTGCGGTCAAAATAAACAATTAATTTAGCCTAGGTTTCGACCCTCTCTGCAGGTCTTCATCAGGGATATAATGATGAATAAACGTGTATATTTGTTTTTGATGAAGACCTGCAATATAGGTCGAAACATTGGCCTTTTTTTTTTTTTTTTTTTTTTTTT
>NW_027105177.1:0-1481 GCF_000696795.3 Halyomorpha halys | reverse complement strand
ATTTGATTATTATAAAAATATATTAAATTTAATAATCCTTTATTAGAGAATTTAGAGAAAGGTAATTATTCTCCTACAATGTATGACTAATAGATAAGTTTTTACTCAATAATGACATTAATATTATAATATATTAGCAAATAAGACAAATAGGAGAAAATTATATATCATATATAGGTTTTGTTATCAACAGCCTGAAGATGGGGGAAATCTCCCGAAACGTTGCTGTATGATATGAAATAAACTATTATAGTTTAATAAGGAAGAAATTGTGTCATTCACTAAATCCATATAAAAGAAAATATATTGTTTTTATTTATTGGAACCCATTGCTGATTAACTCGTTTCACTATTATAAAAATATTTACAACCTTATAAGTGAAAATTATGCATAAACAACAATCCTGGTCAACTATTATTTCTTTTTTCTACTAAATTGCATAAAAAAAATTTACTATCAATAAAATTGAACAGTAAATAATTTCAGTCAAAAACTGCTTTTAATCACTCTAAATTTTCTGTTGGAATTACAGAATATTCGAGCAAAAAAATTTTTTATAATAAAATTCGAAACCGGTTTTCTGGAAAAATTACTATTCGAAAAACGGTTTTCTAATATGTCGGTTTTTGTATAAACCCTAACTCAAACCCATTAGTTTCTAATTCTTGTGTAGTGATTTTGTGTCGATTATCGATGCTAACAGTGTAGTGATTTTGTATCGATCATCGATGGTAACAGTCGAGAGGTTTTTCTAAGATACGAAAGAGTCAGTGTGCGTTAAGTGTTTTGTTTGATTGTTATTGTTAGGTTAAGAGATTGTTGAGAGTTCACAATTATGTCAATACTTTTTTATTTAATTACACATCAAAGTTTTACATCTTTCTTCCTCTTTTATTCCGGACAATACTCTGAGGTGTCTGAAAAGAAGATGGCCTCGAGACCTGTACAAATATTTTTAGAGTGCTACCGTTGGGTTGTTTCTCTACATGCTTGTACCTTACCATTATGATTTCCTCAAATTTACTTGATGTATTTATCACATCAAATACAGTTGTAAATATCAATAAATAAATTTTAAAAAAAACTAATATTTCAAAAGTGATCTATATATGGCCGTCGCCCTCCGGGGGTTTAGCGGGGCAAGTCCGGCGTGGAAGGATTGCCTTTTTTTGTGTTACGATCTCCTATTGTGAGATTGTGCCATGTCGTCCATCGACTCTATAATATACCTACTGGTACTAATTGGTAATAGGGTCGAATCGACTTCTGGGGTCTGTATGAGCACTGCAACAGTTAGAAATGTTGCGTCCCGAGAATGAAACCAATCGCAAAAAAAGGCTCTTATTTGCTAAGGATTACATCAAAAAGCCCATCAGTTTTGAGAAAAATGTATTATTCTCTGATGAGAGTAAATTTAATTTGTTTGGATCTGACGGCAGAAAGACGATATGGCGAAGGAAAAGTGAAGAATTCAGGAAGC
>NW_027105176.1:0-1193 GCF_000696795.3 Halyomorpha halys | reverse complement strand
AGCTGCCATATGAATATTATCACCATCATTTACAATTTTGAAATATCCCAAATTTATACAGCCTCAGATCATTTCCCAAATCTGTTACTGTTAGACATTTGTGTAAACGGTGGTAATGATTCCTCATACTATAAAATAACTGAGGAAAGGAATATGAGTTTGATATGAAATACTTGCCTGGCAATGCTTTATCGTGGCCATATGCTAAATTGTCTCAATGATTCTCTTGAATCACTTGATGTTAGTAAATTAAATGATAATTGGTTCATAATGTATACTTAATTGCAAAAAATATAAATCAAATAAAATTTTCTGGAGACCAAGTATATAATAGATAAGCTACGATAAGCTATAATAATACTAATAATACTAATAATAATATAATACTATAGTAAGCCTTTGTATTACTGCGAGCTTAGGGCGCTAACAAGAGATGTGAGGAAAAATCTTAAAATGTACTGGAAATGCAATGTTTCGAAAAGAAGCGAATTTACCAAATACGAATAATTCAACAATTGTCCGATGCCCGTGACTCCTCTTCATTTTGAATTAATATAAATAAATTGAGAGTCAGTAAAAAGCAGTCCTCTCCTATTGCATGTAAAGAATGGGAATCATTCTTCAATGATATATACCCTAATAGAATAACATTTAACATGCATTTTTAAAATTTAATCCACCCATTCTTTGATATACCTATAACACAGGATGAAATTGAACATTCTTTAAAAAAAAAAATTAAATCTGGTAAGTCTCTCGAATCCCATAAAATAAGTTATGATTTCATTTAAAATTTACCCGATAACGAGCAACTATATGTAGAAGTACTTTTAATGAAATATTGCTAACTGAAAAACTTTACGAGACAATTATGTCGAGTTATATCCTCTACGCTGCACCTGTTTGGGCCTCGTAGCACATTAAGAAATTAGGAAACTTAAAAGCGAGGTATTGCAAGAGAATACTGTTTTTACAGCGAAACACCCCACAATTTATGATAAGACCAGAAGTCGTGTTTTGAATTGAGTAGGTATAAATCAAATCACAGAGAAGAACCTTTAGAAAGGTTTTTATTCATTTAAATGTAGACATAAACACAAATGAGAGGAAAACAAATAAAACATTAACAATAGACAGACAAAGCAGGGAGGTTACAGTGTAGCCTTACAGTGTTACCATAACAAGTCGCACCC
>NW_027105175.1:3291-3682 GCF_000696795.3 Halyomorpha halys | reverse complement strand
TAGTTAGTGAATTTATTTTGAAAAATCTCTATCTCAAAAACCATTTGACGTAGAGATGTCCATTAGCACTCAAATCAAAGCTAGTTTAATCAGCTATAAAGTAGTTTATCTTCGAAGGAGTAATAGTTTTCATGAAAGTTGCTAATATAAATTGATTTATAGTTGTTCAGACAAATTTAGATTGGTCAAATTTATATTCATATGTTTTTTTTATTTTTATACTAGATCGGCCTGGTGGCCCTTACATGATTGATATAACTTATATTATATATATTTTTTGTAACAGTTGATTATGAGGTGGTATAGTCATACAAATGACACCCCTAACTATATACAATGTTCTCATTAAAAGAAAAAAATAATAATAAAATAAATAGATAAGAATAATGCT
>NW_027105175.1:0-826 GCF_000696795.3 Halyomorpha halys | reverse complement strand
GATTTCTTCCAAAGTTTTTTTTTCTTTTAATAAGAACATTTTATATAGTTAGGGGTGTCATTTGTATGACTATACCCCCTCATAATCAACTGCTAAAAAATATATATAGTATAAGTTATATCAACCATGTAAGGTCCATCAGGCCTATCTGGTATGAAAAAAAGATCTATACGAAATATAATGAAATGGAAGCCACTGAGAGGAGAAAGGTAGATACTAATGCGAATCTCAAAAATCTGCTGGCTACAACTAGACAAATTGGATGAATAATTTACCGAAATAGATGACTCATGAATGGTCAGTATGAATAATTAATTCTTCCTATAATAAATTGCCTAGCAAAAAATGATTCTGCACGAGGTTGCACAAAATGAGGTCATGGGGTTACGGTGGTCTGAGGGCTTTTCTTACAGGCTTAGTCACGACAATAAGCAATGAATGGAAAGGGCTTAGATATGAGCCGATATGGGCTTCTAATGAACACTGAGGGATTTAGAAAATTATATAACGAAGCATTATTATATTATTTATAACTAGCTGACCCGGCAATGCTTCGCTATTGCTATATTTAAGGATGTATATGGATTTAATAAACACAATGATGGTTATAAATGTACGTATTTAGTTTAATTAAACATATTGGTATATTTTATTATTATGATTTGGTAACATAAATTGACCCAATATATATAGTACAAGAGCCCAAGAGGAGAAAAAAGGCAGTTATTTCACCCCAATTTTTTATTACTTTAACGAAAACTACGTATAATTACTAGTCAAAATTTATGAGTCTGCCAAGTATAGGTAGGGGGAATAAAAATGGCGG
>NW_027105174.1:625203-625709 GCF_000696795.3 Halyomorpha halys | reverse complement strand
TCCAAGGACAAGTGGTTAAGACTGGTTCTAGGCTAGGGTCCAAAGTCCAAAAAGGCTCATTTACTGGACCAGAACCGGCTTATTATCCCTACTCATCCTAATACTTTTATTCAATCATTATCCAGTTCCATCCACCCCTACAATCCACCACGTTAAAACTGCAGTAGCCAAGAGACCTATTGTGGAATTAACTCGACAGTTAGATTTCTGGCAATGGCCAAATGCTCCAATCATGTAGAGTATCGGCGTCAGTATCAGTGACACGGTGAAAGAGCTGCGCTGGGATCTCGAAGAGCCCTGCTTTACCCCTCATACGTAGGGGATTGAGTGGGCTCGAGTATCCTCAGGACGAGAGTGTAAATATTGTACATAATAGTAAAAATGTGCTTATTTTAATTGGTATATTAGTTCAATATTTTACTAATTTTATGTTAACCTTATTTCTTCATGTGCATAGTTTGATTAGGTTAATTTTATATAACTTTCTGTTTTTACGCATATAGTGA
>NW_027105174.1:600095-620378 GCF_000696795.3 Halyomorpha halys | reverse complement strand
TTTTTAAATTTTGATATGAGTTTAATCAGTTAGCACTATCAGTAGTATCCCAAGATTGTGGCAGATTGTAATATATATGAATAAATAAAAAGCATAATGATAATATTTACATTACTACTAGTGTGGCCCTACAGTCCGGTGTCGAATCCTGGCCTCATCCAGCAGCTTCCGCCAATGATCTCGGTCCCTTGCAGCCGCCATCCAATTCCCGAAGCCCCAGAATATTTGTTGCATCAGCAGCAACACCATTAGCCCATCGCAGCTTTGGTCTTCCTCTTCTCCTGGTACCATGGAGAGGCTCCATCAGTAATTGTCTTGGTGGATCCTCATTGCACATCCTAACGACGTGTCCTGCCCATCTCAGTCTTGCAATTTTGATCACATGAAATATATCGAGCTCCTTAAACATAATGTACAGCTCCTGGTTCTTCCTTTTATATATATATATATAAACTCTTGAAAAAAAAATACATTGTAAAGAGGAAATATAGAGGTTGAAAATAAGGTTGAAGATTAATGAAAAAAAAAAAAATATTTGTTTTCATTTTTCATCCGTCGACCTATGGAACGGTGGAAAATATAGAACATATAGATTCAAGACTGAAAAGTATATAAACAGAAGAAAAGAAGGCAGAGGCTCTCCATTTTCTGACTTATTTTCTTATTATATTATTAATACTTTACAGTCTTGAATAAAAATAAAGATAGTAATGAAAATATGTATATATACTAATAAATAAATAAAATAATATCACTGTATGCATAAGAACAGAAAGTTAAATAAAATGAACCTAATAAAACTATGCACATGAAGAAATAAGGATAACATAAAATTTTTAACTAGTTACTAAAAGAACTATTTACTAATTTTGAAAAAAATACTAAATAGCACATCTTTACTATTATGTACAATATTTACACTTTCGTCCAGAGGATACTATATATAATTATAATATAATATATTATTATTATTTTTTGGGCAACAGACCATGGAGGCTTAAGTCCTCGCACGATGTATTAGTAAATACACTGTATTTCTACACGATGCATTTACCAATACATCGCGCGTTTCTTGACGTCTTTTTTTCGCAGGGTGGGTTCGTCACTCCCACGCCTATTTTTTGAGTGCCACCCATCAGGGGCCTCACAAATGTCCGGGGGAGGTTGTCAGTGAGTTTTGAATTATTTTGTGCTTGAAAAAAGCCGGGTGGGACCGGGGATTCGATCTGACAACCAGTGGGTTGGTAGAATGGCGCGTTACCATGCTGCTACCGCTGCCTCATTATATTATTATACTTTTCTTATATTATTAATACTTCAGTTGAATATGAAAAATGATAATTACAAGTAATATCCTACCAGCTGAGAAAACAACACCATATTATGAAGAACTGTCTACGATAATACAGATCATTAGGAGACATCAAGGAAGAAGTGAAATGACCAAGCATCAAAGGAAAATATATTAATTTCTAATGATAATTAGAAATATAATTATATTTCTATAAAATAAAATAAAATATATTTTCATATGCATAATTTTGGAATGATTTAATGTCACATATTTTCTACTAATCTAAATTAATGAGATCTCATATAAATTAAATTTATTTAAATAAATATCTTAAATTCATCTTTAATTTTAAAATTTATGATTTTATGATAAACACAAGTTCGTTGTTACTATTTATTTTCATAAATATTTTACTTTATATATCATTTCAAAGAAACATATTTTAATCAAAGGTGGGATCTAAAGGTGTATTTAGACATTATATTTTTATCGTTGTTATTTGAATGTGAGGGCCAAAAATTAAGGGCGGTTATCATTGCTCTTGTATCTTTATATTTTTATTTATGTGGGTTTTTCAAAATTAAACAACTTAAAAATAATATGTTTAAATACTAAAAATAAAAAAATAAAACTGACCCCGGATCCATCTATTTACTATTTCACTTTACTAATATTATAGCTCTTTTTCCGTAATATGTTTATAAGTTAAACCATTATCATAGTTTTTTTTTATTTTTATTTATTTTTCGATGATTTAAATTTAAAATATCATTGATCATCATAATTTGGATATAAACATTTCATTTACCCGAGACCAGCTAATTTATTTCCTTACTGATAAATAATTTTTTAGTTTTATACGGCTTTAATCTTTCGTTTGAAAAACGACACAACATAAAAGGTGAATTCTCTAAATAAAAATCGATTCAATTTCTGTACATAATTTCCTCCTGAATGGAAAAATAAGGAAAGCAAAAGAAAAAGTAATAAAGATTTTACGAGTACTTATTTCCCTATGAATGGATTTATAGCGACCATAAAGAAGTAATCTAAAAAAACTAAGTACTAGAGTATATAAAATAAAGTTTATAAGATGACTCCATAAAGTGCGCAATAAATGTGTGGTTATATTCAATGCAATTTAAATTCACTTAGCGTATAAAATTAACTAAATGCGACTTAATGAAGGTACGAAAACCAAGACGAGAAATTCTGCTGAAAGTGCTTAATACAACCTGAATTCCGCTAAATTAAACTTTGCGGAGGAAGAAGCATATTTTAATAATCTTAATATAAACTTAATTAGAACTATTTTAGAAGGAAGGGACGTCGTTTGACCCCTTAGAGCTAGTGCTTTATATAAGCATTCTTAGGAGTTGCATACTACGTGCTTGAAAACCAACCGTACTAAGTCTTATGACTTTTGTGCTTTCAGAAGCATTTCTTTTAAACTTAAAACCAACAGAATTCATCCATGATGACCATCTAAATCATTCAATATAATTTCCTCATGCATAAACAGTTCAGAAGAATAATTTAGCATACAAGAATAATTAGTCACAATTCACCATATTAATTTAGTGTGAATTAAATGTTTGAATTTAATTACATTATATCTGATTTTGATCCAGCACATCAAAATATTTTTGAAATATAATTTAAGAAAAAAAAGTACACATTTTTTCAGTATATATCTTTACTTTGGGCTCAAAATGTATGAACTATGAAATCATATTTTTGTATTTTATATTAATTCGGCCAATTTTGACGTTATTGTACCTGTTTGAAAGGAGGATATGTATTCTTCTTATTTGGCAAAAACAGTTATTGCATTATCTTGGAAGGTCTGTGAAAAAACTAATAAAAAATATTTTTTGTTTATATAATGTTTTTTGTATTAAACGTAGGATCACCTAAAATAAATCAAATAAGGTATTTTAAAACCTTCCCGGCCGGATCTGCCCCACTAAGACCCCCAGAGAGCGACGGTCCTATATCAGTCTTGAAATATTCGCTTAAAACGGGGAGAGGAGACTTAATGACTGATTTTTTGAATTATTAAAATTAAAACTTTTTACAATAATTTTAGATCACTCTAAAATTTACTAAACCAATAAATTTTTATTGGTTTAATGAATGTTATTTTTATAAAATAGCAAATTTTTCTTAACACAACCTGTTATTTCACTTTAAAATTGTATATTTCTGGATCAAAAATAATACATTTATACTTTATAACACTTTGAAAACAACCTAAAATTTTCAAACTGAATTTTACTTTACAATAACAGCCCGAGGGAAACGGAGTTCTTAACTATTATTTGTGGTCTAGAAATAGTAAATTTAGAATGATATAATTTTTTTATTTTTTTTTTTTATTTTTATGTTTATGAAAACAGTATTCCTCAACATAGTGAGGTAAATTTAAAAATTAAAGACAGATTTGTTTTCAGCACTAAGAAAATCCCTTTTATTGAAATTTTCGGACGAATCTAAAAATACATAATTCTGGCAAAACATCAGCTAAACATCGTGGGCTTAATCTTCTAGGAACTAAAAAATAACAAAAGTTTTTTTTTAATGTTTAACGGAATATTGGCGGGAATTGTATAGCTACCGGAATATATTAGGTACTCATTTACACCATTTTTGATAAATTATTTTTAAAAAAAACTTAATTGTACCAATATTATAGAAGATACAACCAAAAAGTTTGTATCAGGCTTTGCACCCTAACTGGTTTGCAAGGTCATAGTATAATAGTTCGGTACACTTTTCCTTCTTATTCTCGATCTCTGGCCACAGGTGCAATATCTCCCATTACTCATTGGTTAGGTAATGTTAAGATTCTGCAAACCAATCAATGACTATTGAAAGATAATTCCCGAACTTATTTAAGATCGAAACTTTAGTGATTTGGCAACTACGGTTATTGCTGACGCTAATGATGGCCGAAGACGTATAACATGACAGTGTGGCCAACCGACCCCGAGTGACAACCTGCGACCAGCCCTGACAGGCGGTAATTGTCAGGACAGCTGTCCACCTGATCATTAGGGATACGGGCTTGTCCTGAATCGGACAAGGGTGTGGTCGTTGAGCGGGTATAGACCACTGCTGCGTAAGCTTGGTTGATCCATCCAATACATTTGATCTCTCTTTTTGTTTTGTTTTTCTTCTAAGAACGCAGATGTATTTTATGCATCTCAACGCATTATTGGTATATGACGGTGTCTTGTAAATAAACTACATATTTTCAGTGTTACAATGGCTATTGAAATCCTGGACCATATTCTTTTCCAAAGCTTGAAGTAGCCAGTTTGGCTTTTACAACCTTCAGCGTAGGATCACACTATGTTGATCCAGGCCTTCCTACCAATCTACAATTACCAAATAGTGCAAGAGCCGGGAAGAAAAAAACGGCAGTTATCTCACCCCATTTTTGATCACTTTGATGAAAACAATGTTTAATTAATAGTCAAAATTGATGAGCCTGCCAAGACAACAAACACTAATTTTTCATTCGGAGCTCTATATCTTAAAAACTACCAACAACACTAGAAAACCTAAGAGCACATTATTTAAAGAAGAGTAAATTATCTGAAATATTAGCCTTGAAAGAGCTATTTACGTCCAATATTTCTCAAGATATAGCTTTTTAAAAAGCAAAATTTCTTAAAAATCTACTGAAAGATTAGTAGTTAGTTAATTTATTTTGAGAAATCTATATCTCAGAAATTATGTGACGTACAGATGTCTATTAGCACTCAAATTAAAGCTAGTTAAATTTACTATAAAATAGTTAATAATGTTTGTCTTTGAATTAAATGGACTATAAAGAATTATATGATCTTTACCTTCGTAGTAATAGTAGTTTTCATAATATATGCTAAAATAAATTGATTTATAGTTGCTTGGACAATAAGTTTGATTAATGAAAAACTTTATTTCAGAAACCATTTGACGTACAATTGTCTACCAGCGCTCAAATTAAAGCTAGTTAAATTTACTATAAAATAGTTAATAATGTTTGTCTTTGTAGGACTAGTAGTTTTTATGATATTTGACAAAATAAACTCACAAAATGTTAATTTCTAGTTGTTCGTATTAAATGTTGGATTTTTGAAAAAATAAATCTCTAGATCCATAAGACGTACATATGTCTGTCAACACTCAAAATAAAGGAAATTTAACTTACTATAAAGTAGTTTATGACACTTATCTTTGTAGGGGGTAGTAGTTTTTATGATATTCACATGTGAATATGAATTTGGCAAATAAAAATTTGTCCGAACAACTGTAAATCAATTTATATTAGCAAATTTCATGAAACCTATTATCTTAAGAAGATAAACAACGGGAAATACTTTATAGCTCATTAAACTAGCTTTAATTTGAGTGGTAGACATTTGTACGTCAAATGGTTTCTGAGATATAGATTTTTCAAAATAAATACACTAATTACTGATCTTTCAATACGTCCTACACAACATTTTTATGAAATGCTGCTTTTTAAAAAGCTATATCTCGAGAACTGTGTAACGTAAATTACTTTTTAAGTGGTCATATTTTAGCAAATTTGCTCATCTTTAAATGACGTTCTCTTAGGTTTTCTTGTGTTGTTCCTACTTTTTAAGATATAGAGCTCTGAATGAAAAATTAAATTTTTTTATTGCTTTCAAACAGCCGCCATTTTTTATTCCCCGTACCTATACTTGGCAGACTCATCAATTTTGACTAGTAATTATACATAGTTTTCATCAAAGTAATCAAAAATTGTGGTGCGACAGCCAGATTTTTACTCAATTAAGCGTACCCATGTTATGTGGCTGGGTAGACCCCAGGAGGGCTCCTGAACCCAAAGGGTTGACTAATGGCTGCAGTTTAACAGAAAACAATTTTAAGCCCAGCCGGATTCGAACCTAGGTCGTTAGAGTTAGTAGCACAGTGCTACGGTGCTCTCAACATTAAACATAAACCATCTTATAATTTACATAACCACCATTTTTTCTACTCAGCTGCCTTTAGGGGGTACCTAATTTACTATAGTAACTGTATTCTATATCATACATTTAATAGGGGTTGGATTTAGAGGATGTGGTGATGTTTCTTGTCTAGTCAGGAAGGTTGCAGTACTGCTACATAACTCCCCCAATAATAACCGCGTCAAGGAAAAGTACGTTGGGCTTAATTGTTCTCCCGTAGCTACTGACAGCAGGAATCTTCTCTGCAGTAGACTTTGTCTTCATTAACAAGTCCTCCAGGACAGGCGTACTCTTCTTCTGTATTTCTTCTGAACCAACTAATAAGAAGGCTGGTTCACCAGGTCCATTGAAACTATTATCTCTCTTTTATTTTATCTATTTATTCTTCTGATTTATTTATTTTTATTTTTTTGATTGGGCCGTTAAGCCGACTAATTGTATTTAGTGATAAGAGTTGTATTTAGTCTAAAGTCATACCTTTGTTATCATTTTTCATAAGGTTATATTTTATTTTTAAAGTGTGGAGTTTATTATACAATAGGTCTCTAGGCCTCTGCAGTTTCCACTTGGTGGACTGTAGGGGTGGGTGGAACTGAATCATGATTGAATAGACTATTTATGCTGATTTTAAAAATTATCCTTATGGTACATATAAATATATATATTTCACGGTATTATAGATCCCTTTTCAGGCTCACAGGGGAGAGGAATTTCGGCGAACGAAATTGGGTTTTATAGATTTCGACACGGTCACCAACACTGAAGTACGTTCCAGTGAAATATAAGTTGGTTCCTGTGTTTTAAGGTCCAAAAATGAACCGTTTTTAAGATAGCGCACGAATTAGGTAAAACGTTAAACCTCATTCAAATGCAACATGGCCATAACTTATATGGAATATTTACACGACGAGTGAGCGAACACTTCATCCGATTTTTAAGATTGACAGCTCAAATTATTCAACTATATAGCAAATGTTCATATGTTCAACTATATAAGGGTAAACTAATGATATTTATTGATGGTTAGTGTTGAAAGTTTATGGATATATGTTTTTCTGCTGAATACGTTTAAATATAATTTTTTATTTTATTGTATTTCTCTTTTAGTTTCATTTTTTTAAAAAATATATATAAATAATTATTTTTACCGATTAGATATTCTATGATTTTTTTATTTTATTTTATTTTTGAGTAACACTGTTTTTTTTTGCTTTATGATTATACCCCACGATTTTTATTTATTTATCCTTGTTACTTTAGCAAGATATGGTTTAGATTTTTGCGTCTCTATTGTTCAAAATGGGCTTCGTTTCAGAATAAAAGTGGGTTTTTTTTTGTATTAGGACTTATTACATATATCACTAACTAAACGAGGTACTTGAAGTTACGAAAGGTTAAATTTTTATATTAATATTAATCGATTTACATAAAAATATATATATACGAATTTAATAATAATAAAATATTCTTTATTTATTCAGGGATTGGTCCCGTTAGAATAAGATTACGAGCGTCAAAATTAGGCTTTAGATCCTTTGAGTAAAATTGGAAATAAAAATGAAATTATAAAACGTCATAAAATTTAATGAAAATAATGAATTTGAAAAGATAAAAATGAACAGCAATAATTAACAGAATAGATAAAATGAAATTAGAACAAATAAAATAAAACCATATCATTACTTTAATTTACTATTGTATACTTAAACTTTATAACTATGAATGTATTTGTGTAATCATCGGTGCAGTGTTATAAGTATATATTACGAAATATTTTTTTAATAACACACAAGCACCTCATTTCAGCACCATCTATATGGGGACTATTAAAGGCAAAACCCGTTAACACTAAATCAAGAAATCGTATTGGGAGTGTGAGGAAGTATTTCCATCTCAGAGGATGCCTGTGTGATGAATGAGCCGAAATCAACACCTACCGCTTTTGTTGAACACCTTAATTAACTGATGGTTTTCTGATTGTTTCTAATTGATCTCAACACCAGTTCATATCGCTTTCTAAACTTCGTTCTGATTGCTTAAAGAACTCTATTACGTTAATACCGAAATCGAGAGAAATTAACAACAATTTGTAAGTAATTACCCGTTTGACGATGTTAATTAGAATTTTTTTCTGTGAATATTTATAATTATAGCCTTCTCATTACCAAGACGAAGTATACCGAAATTTCTTCAAAACATAAAAGACCTTTAAAATTAATATAGGCTTTTATTATTATGTCCTTAATTGGAAAATAAATTTTAATTCAAACTTCAAGTTAAGTATTTTTATTCAAATAAGAAATTTCTTCTTGGGTGTATTCTCTAATTTCAATGAAAATTCTCAGCGGGACAAGGAAGTTTCAGGATTGCAATGGATAGACAAATATTCAATAAACACTATTAGTTGGTTAGCTAATTTAAATTGCTAATTGGCGGTTTATTGCACTGTTGCCTATGAAATTAATATATAAATCATTAAATAACTTCTTCCCGCCCCTAGATACTTGATAAAAAATAAATTTGATATTTATTTTAAGTCCTCTTCCAATTTAGCCAGTTTACTTTTAGCTAATGACATAGTACTTAAGCTTCTGTTCCTTTAAACTCTGATTAACTAAGTGATGTTTGTTTATATCACATGTTTAAAAACAGCATTTGACAATAACACGACATATGGTCGATGGAAAAGGATTGTTAGCTGTCCACCATATATAACTTCAAAATATAGTCTTTCTGTTTATTTTTTGTATTCTGTTAATAGTTATGCCCTGCATTAAGCTATTTTTAAAAAAGTGGAGTTTTTAGTTCCCTTCATTATAAAATATTCAAATCTGAAAATTGTGTGGGCCTTAGTTGCAGAAAACTTTCATTCTTTATAAAGCTAGAGTGTAAAAGTTATAAAAAAATTGTGATTAAAATTAATCATCGTGTAACTTATAATCCAACATTTTATTGCTTCTTCCGTATTCGATTTTAAATTTACACCACCCAAACCCACTAGTTTCTAACCTTGCCTCCTCTTCCGTTCCTGACAATGCTCCGACGTGCCTGAAAAGAAGATAGCTACGAGACCTGCAAATGTAAAACGTCATTGGAAGTGCTACCAATGGGTTGTTTCTCTACACGCCTGTAACACTCCAATTTAACTGAGATCTAATTTACTAAATGTATTAAAATGTACAGTTGTATATAGCAATAAATAAATAAATTACTCCAGTAAACGAGTGAGAAGCAGGGATTTCGTTAAAAATTACAGAGAACACTCCCTGATTTAGATATTCCTTTGTCTACACCCGTCTTCTGAATAGAAAGAAAAAAAAAATACTTGATACCAAAATTTTCAAATTGTAGTTTCCTTTCAAGAAATATTTCGTTAATTACATTTTTACAGCCTTAAAAATCAACCATTTATGATACAAACCTTGAGACTTATTAATTAATAAATATTTTTTATCCAAATGTATTATTGCAATAGTGAGTGACTATTTTATTACTCTCTAGAATAACTAGACTATTTTTTATATTGATATCACAAAAATAGATTTTAAGTTTGTGCCTGCTTTAGAATGTTATCATCGACCATTATCTGAAGGCAATAATAATATTAAAAATCGAATTAGTCGCATTTAATTTTCAAAACGTTTTGATACCTAAATAGTACCAAATTTGGATAATGGCCTTGGTATTTATTTTTATCGATACATGTACACATCGTGTATTGGAGGTTCCAACTGATTTAAGGTATTAACAGCAATCCCGCAGGCCTAATGATTCATATACTCCTTAAGTAGGTCCCATTAAACTCTCCCCAAGACTTTTGTAATTAATTGCACCTCATTAATTTATTAGAAAGGCTATTAAATCAATTATAGCTAAGGAAGGAAAATATTTACGAGATAGTCTCCCCCTGACTCAACCTACCCTAGCCCTTTAAGATAGCGGTCTTTAAATCAATTATCGCTCTAAATCCAAAATAAAATTAAGTTGTACTCAAATTCTAAAATAAAATGAAGTGTTACTCAGCAATAATAATAATTTGTTACTAGTTTAGCTATGAGAGAACTCTCGCATTAGATATGTTTCCATTACCTCTTAAATTCATTTAAAATATATAAGATATCATGCTCATCGTATAAACCAGAGGTTCCCAATCTTTTTTCGGTTTGCGGCTTAATACATCTGATATTTTTTCTAGATTTTTGACTTTCTTGAAAAATTATAAACCTTTCCTTCTTAAAAGCGATTACCTATTTAACATAAAAAAAGAAAAAGATACTTGCTATTTTCCTTCAAATAATATAAAATATCTAATTTCAACTGTTCCAGTAATATCCATATTGAGACTGGGCAACCACACTGTGTTTAAGTGTTTAAACTATTAAACTAAACATGAATTTTAAATTCACAAACAATTTATTGAACGTCCATTGATGATTAACATTAATAAAATTACTAATGGGATGAATAGGCTTGATGTTCACAACACAACTTCTCTAATCTCGGAATAAAACTGGATATCGCGATCCTCATTTCTTGTTCAATATTAATTTTCTAGCGATATTTACTTTTTATTTATTTATTGTTGTAAATGGAATTAATATTCGTAGAGCTTTACCACTAAGCAGTGGATATTCCTCTTTTACTGATATCCAAAAATCAGATAGTTCCATGGTACCAAATTTTAACTTTAATTATTATTATTATTAAAGTACTATCGCAAGACAAGTCAATAAGAAATTCTTCTTCTGAAGAAGTAAATTCTGATAGAGCCTTGGCTCTAAATGGGGCTTAAATCCATGTAAATTAATCATTATTTGCTTTAAAGTATTTTTGGAACTTCTCTACAAGCTCTCATAGATGATCAACAAAAATAGATTTTATATTGCAAGACAAATGAATTTCATTGGAGGTTACAAACTGGTGCAAAAAGGGAAAATAACTTCATTAATTTTTTATTTTTTTTTTAACAATTGAATATTTCGCTCCAGAGAGTCGCGTCGCACACTTTGGGAATTACTGGTATAAACTATATAATTGATAAGTATTGACCTTTTGACAATCCTGGGTATTATTAAGGTGTTTCGTCATCTGTCCCTATACCTGGTCAGGGTATCCTTCTACGAACCTTTTAGGGCGTCCCCGGATATAAAAACATCTGTGTTAAGTTTGCCACATTACCAGAGTCACCTGAGAAAATTAGATTGGCTGACCTTTAAGTGTTATAACAAAAATGCTAGGTTTTGGCGAGGGACCAGAATCAAATTAAGCAGGTGCAGGCCCTTCCTGGACATGTCAAACTTTACCAATAAATAATATTGGGTATTTATATCACCGTTCACTCAAATAAAACGCTACATATTCAGAATCGGACAGACTAAAAACATTTGCTATAATCATACTAGGAATTTCGGACTGAGCTTGTTTCAAAAGATTCACGATATCTAGTCCAATTATTCAAGCCATCAAAAACAATAATTAGCTGAGCCATTCTCTCAATCTTCGGAAAGATTATAATAAATATCTAAGCATTTAATTTACACTATTTGCGGCTAGTTGGATAAAATTATCAAGGAAATCTGTAAAAATTAATTTTAATAATATTGGTGACGATACCGTGGTTAATTCACTTAATGAAGTCAGCAACAATTCCTTCAATAAGTTATGGCATAGTTCCAACAACATGTGAAATTTATCTCGTGGAAACCATGGCGCTGTGGTAGCTATCCTTAGAATGAGGTTTGATCCGTGCCGGATTCGTGTGCTACCTGAAAAACGGTTCATTTTTCGGCTTTAAAATACAGAAACCGATTCCTTGGAAACGTACTTGGCTATTGACGTACGCGACGAAATTTTTAAAACCCTATTTAAACAGTCTCGATAAATTTAGAATTTTTTAAAATCTAAATTGCTTATTGCTACCAAATACCAACAAATTGCTTTACTTGGATGATTATTGCTTTATTTGACAACAAGTCATTATAACTTTGGTTGCTATATACGTCGAAAAAGATAAATTGGCAAGACTTTAAAGATCACAGGTCCGGAAATATTCATCATTATAACCGATACGTCGTTATAAGCGATATCAAGTGTGTTTTGAGGCATAGAAACTTTCATAAAAATCAGTTAGACATATTTTTTTTTTAGGTTAAAAGGCGTTTTAAGTACAAATGACAGCGTTAAAAGATCAAATTTAATGTTGTTTTTCTATTTTCCTCATTAACGACAGGCCAGCCCCTTACGAAAAGTTCAGATAGATACCCACGTCAACAACAAATTTATATGATTTTTTCTTTTTCTTCACATAATTTTGAGTTACGTTTTATGAAGTTTATTAAGAAATTGTTACATTCACAATAAAATTCACCGTTATTGTTGATTCAGCGACTACAAAAAGTAACTTTTTCTTAGAAAAAAACCTTTGTAATTTTATTTTTGTAATACACCATGAATGGATGATGTATATCTAAGTAGGCAAATGGTGAGACATAATTTGCAATAGAGTTTATGTATTTATGTGCTCAAACACTGAAAGTTTACAACACCGTCTAGAAGCTTTGCCCGGTAAATAACGATCTGGCTTGTAAATATACGAAGCCAAAGCTCTTTGGACGGAGTTCGTTGATGTGGATAACCTTTATTGATATTTATGGATAACAATTTATTCCATCTTTGTGAGCTTTACCATAAAAATGTATTAGTTATTTTTACTGTGTTTCATAATCATGAAAACGTGTTTTTCCCCCCGAGTTCCTCTTTTTCTTAGTACTTTATTAATTAATTTAAATTAAATTTTTCCTTCTAGAAAATTGGGTTAAAATTATTATCTCGACGATCTCTTCCTTGTCCTCAATTCTGACAGAATCCCCGAGATCCTGTCAGCCTTTAACTCCTACCACCCTCGTCTTCGGTTTACTGTTGAAGGTGAATTTGACCATTCCCTCCCTTTTCTTGACCTACTTATTATCAGAAATTCCGATGGCTCCCTATCCACTAATTGGTATACCAAACCCACTTATTCTGGTAGACTCCTCAACTATTTTTCGCAATACCCTTATCACCAAATTATTAATGTTGCTAAGAACCTTATCCACCGATCCTTTTCTCTTTCTGACCCTCAATACCAATATACCAACATACAACGTATTAAACAGATCCTATTTAACAACAATTTCCCTCCGAAAATTACTAACAAACTTATTAAGGGACCATCGTCCCTTCCGTATAACCCCATTCTTTCTGATAAAATTCAAAAATACTTAAGATCCACTATTCCCACACTACGTCTTGGCTTGAAGTCCCATAACAAAATTTCCTATCTTTTTTCCAAATTGATAGACCCTATTCCTTTCTTACACCGTTCCAATGTGGTTTACCGGATACTCTGTTGAATCCCATGCTGCAATTCCTTCTATATCGGCGAAACTAAAAACCAACATAAGAACCGCATTTCCCAGCACAAAACTTCCATCAACTCCTGTAATCCACTTGCATCTAAATTAACAGAACACGCATTAAACCTGAATAATACTTTTAATTTCGACAATCCTTCCATTCTTGCCACTGTCCCCAACCACAACAACCGTCTCATCTCGGAGTCCATTTACATAAATACAACTGAGAATTCCGTCAATCATAAAGTTGATAAAGACTCTCCCTTATATATCGAAACATTTTGAACATAATAAAACGCTCATAATACTTCTTTTCACTTTCTTCTGCATTTCAGAAGCCCACTTTCTTGTCATATCTTTAATTCTTGCTTCTCTAAATTCTCACCATTTATTTAATTATTTTTATATTTACTATCCTTCCTGTTTTATTTATATTCAAGTATCTTATCTTTTAATTTATATTCATGTGTTACCTTCTTAAGTGTACTTATATTAATTACTTTATTATTATTTTTTTTTTTATAATTTTGTAAATATCTCTTCTCCCCCTCTATTATGTATATTACCATTTATTGTTTACCTATTTTTTTTAAATATTTATTTATTGCTATTTACAACTGTACATTATAATACATTTAGTAAAACTGATCTAAGTTAAATTGGAGTGTTACAGGCGTGTAGAGAAACTACCCAATGGTAGCACTCTAATAACATTTTACATTAGCTGGTCTCGTGACCATCTTCTTTTCAGCCACCTCGGAGGATTGTCAGGAATGGAAGAGGATGCAAGATTAGAAACTGTTTACCTAATTTAATTTTTTTTTTTTACAATGTTTACTTTAAAATTATTTTCATTATTGTGGCGTCCTAAACTGCCATCCCCACTCCTCCCAATACAAACGGCTCACTCTGACTTTGACTCCTGTCAGAACAGGTATGAATTCTGTCTAATCATTTTATTTTATTCTTTTCTTTTTTCATCTCTTAATTTGTACTTTCTTTAATATTTCTTTTCTTCTAATCTCTTATCTATATGTTACTATTACCCTTTTCATTTACTGTTTACAACCTTTAATTTTTCTTATTATATTTTACTTTTCATTGTATATCCCTGTTATTTTCTAATTATGTTTTTTATTTTTTTGTAATTATGTCAAGTGTTTGTATCTTTTTTAGCCCTGACGAAGCCCTGCAACGTGGGGCGAAACGTTGGCTCAATATAAATAGTATAATCTTTTACTATTTGAGTTTTTTTGACCGCACCCGGACCATATTCCATTCATCTATACACACGGTCAATCAATAATAACCCAGTAATTTTTTTTTCATTTCATCATTTGAATTATAAATTTTTTACAGTATATATTTATTAGTTTTTATTACTAATAGGAAACATATTCCGGTAATTATTTCAATTAAATAAAATTAATGGTACTTTGGAGAAAGCAGCAATGAAATTTCGGTTCTGTCACTCCAATAACTATAAGAATTTACCGGCATTAAAGCCAATTTATTAAAACATATAAAACAGTTATTTTTATGTTTTGTTAATTATCTAATTCATCCATATTTTATATTTATATATTTATTATCATCATTAACTAATGATATTTCTAATAACTATTTCAAATAAACAAAATTTGGCGCTTATGTTATACTATTTCAATAATGATAAAGACCTAGTTGGTATAAAAGAACACTGAATGTATATTAATATGCAAATTAATAGCTTATTCAAAGTCTACAGGGCCGTTTTAGTGGAATTGGTAAAAATGTGTAAAATCAATACTAAAATGGTGGCGTATCTGGTGAATCGATTTTATCGAAAACACCCCACATTTATTACATAATCAAAGTTTCCTAAGTCTTTTCGTTTATGAGCTATGGTCTTGGCATACATACACGCACTGTATTTCTGTAGAAAATCAAATTCTTAATTTTTCAAGATTGCATAACAAAAATACATACTGTATTTTTTTATAGTTTGGTAAGTGAAAGTAACAAATGTTCATGAATATTATTCATGATGTTGAAGATAAATTAATTATTCATTTGTTTTTTTATATAATAATTTTATAAAAAGAGAAATTTGTAAATATCAATTTTCATAATTACAGAAAAACACAAAAGAGGTTGAAAAGATAAATGCATCAATGTAAATAAGTATTAAATATATATTAATGGAAAGTTAAAATGTCAACAAATTATATTTTATTTTGTGATGTGAAGGTACATTATCGTTAGTATACCTATCTGAAGAAGTTAAGAATAGTGTAGGTATGTTGTATTTAACCTTTGAACGACCCGCAAGATTAATTAATAATCATCCCTATAATCCTCCCCGAAGTTTAAAACGGCATTGTCTCCGAGACCTTTTGTGAATTGTTCTGGCATTGGCCAGCTTCTTCATTCAAGTAATGAGTGTTTATGGTTCAATCGCTCCTACTTAGTCCCCACAGGCTTTAATATTAGTGATGGGGTGTGGAGAGAAGTTCTGGGATCTCTTGGAGCTGTGCTATTTCTTCCACACGGGGGTGACAAGGCTTGGATTGGAGTTCCTCAGGTAGAAATTTAAAGATTGTATATAGGTGAGCATGTTTTTTTATTTTTGTGTTACTTAAATTTAATTTTCTTTGTCTTTTGTACATAAATTATTTCTTAATTATTTGACCAGTTTTATTTTTGACAGATATTCATGTTTTTATTTCTACAAATCATGATAGCGTTTCCTTTTCATTATATATTTCTTCATATTTATTATAGTTATCATTTTTTTTCTTCTATTTTTGTGTATATCGTATAAATGAATAATTGAACACTGATACTTCATGCCCTAAATTTGTGGAAGAGTCCATTGATTCTCTACAATAAATGTTATATATGTAGTTTAATCATATTTTATGTTATTCAATGGCATAAATTATTATATAAGGTGGACATAATACCAAATTTATTACTTTGATTACTTTTATGGATCAGTTGGTAATCGTTATAATTAAGAAAAAAGTTAAAGTCAATGAGCGTTTAGTCCAGACGAGATGGCATTAGTAATTCTTGGGCCTGCATTCTTCAAGATCCTCTACTCCAATCTTTCCTTTGGTAATTGTAGATTGGTAGGAAGGCCTGGATCAACCATTTGTTGACATAGAGTGATCCTACGCACATGTCCAACTGAAGGTTGTAAAAGCCAAACTGGCGCAGTAAAACCTTTACAACTGGACTCTCCGTAACAGATCATAAATGCTATGGCAGCTGGAGCTCATCGGTTCTTTTTGCAACAACAGAAATTGTGGTATATTTTATTATATTTATTATTTACAAGAAAATTTATAAAGTAATAAATATACAGTGGAATAAATTTTGACAAATATAATAATCACAACACACCCTCCGTTGCAACATTGCTACGTCCTATAATATTTTTTACTAATAAAATTTATAGATAGGGCTTCATCATAAAAAACTTTTTTTTTATGCAATAAATTATAAAACTTAATACAATAAAGTCGGTAAAGATCAAGGCCTCGAAAAAGTATCCAAGGATAAAAGATAAAACCAGTTATTTCATTATAGCTATTCCCGTTGTTCTGTGTAACCTCTGAGTAAGTGACAGTCGAGGACAACTCGATTTTCGTTCTTTAACGAAAAATGTTAGTGCACAGATATCGAAAAAAATATAGATTCAGTTAAAATTGTTAGATCATAAATATACACGTAAAAGACAAATAATTTTTTGAATCATTCTTTTAAAATGATTTTATAGCAAACTAATACATTGCTATGTATCTATGGATATTTTTAGGATGCCAGGATAATCGCTGAAGGCAATTATCCAAAATAAGTTAATTAATTAATTATATATTGGGTCCTAAAAAACTATGATTATGATTGGATTCTTTTCCAAAGACTATTTGTGAGTTTACCAGTTTACCAATTAAATACCTTTATATTTATAAAATGTTGTTACCATTAATTATATAGTATAATAAAGGGTGGTATATTGGGTTATATAATAGTATATAAACTAAATAAAGAGATTAACTATTTATTTACAATTTATTAAAATGATTCAAATGATTCAGATAAAGGTTGCCATAAAATATAGATTATTACATTATTACTTATTGGTTAATTTTATACTTATACATGCCGTGGGATGTAGTGCCGTAGGTGTCGTTCATAAGGGATGTTCAGGTCTCGTGGCCCTTCTCACGACTTCGTCTGGTCGAAGTGCATCTTCTAAGCCTGCCTCCTGACTGTGGTCCTCACCCGTCTAAGCCTTCCTGTTGAGTGAGTCCGTCTGTCTCTTCCTATTCTTTTCTCCCACTTCTCTTTTGGGGTGTTACCTTATTCTTTAATCTCCTCTCTCATTTGCCATCGGTGACGGAGGACTCCCGAGATAGGCGTCCCCCTCCTCAGAGCCGAGAATGTCTAAAAAAAGTTTGACATGTCCAGGAAGGGCCTGCACCTGGTTAACTTGATTCTGGTCCCTCATCACAACCTGTCATTTTGTGCTTTGACACTTAAAGGTTAGCCAATCTAATTTTCTCAGGGGCCTCTGGTAATGTGACAAACTTAATACAGATGTTTTCATATTCGGGGACGCTAAAATCTTCGCAGAAGGATACCCTGACCAGGTATAGGGGAAGATGACGAAATAGCTTTATAATACCCAGGATTGTCAAAATGTCAATACATAGCAACATATGCATTAACATACAATTTGATTTTCAATCTCTTTTTTCTTTTTTTTTTTAAAGATTTTAGCTTTTCAAAGCAATATTGTATTTACCAAAGTATAAAATCAAAAAAATTTAATGAAGTTTTACGCTACAACAGTTAATAAATTTAATTTATCTATTAAATGAATCAAATGGTATCCTTGTTAAGTCTCAACACTCTTTATTATATCAATAGCCCAAACGTTTCGGCCAATTCGGCCGTCCTCAAGGATAATCATAAATTGAAATTCACAACTCACATCAAAATTTAAAAAAAATGTTTTACAAGCTATTTTTGTCATCAATTACAAGTCAAAGACGCCTTATTTTTTTAAAAAATTTCATTAATTTATAAATAGTTTGTTTATTTAATAGTGGATAGTGTAGTTTTAATCTAAAATTAAAGTTTTAAATATTAATCAAGTTTTAAAAAAATAAGGTGATTTTGACTCGTAATTGACGACTTGGGTAAAATAGCTTGTAAAACATTTTTTTTTAAATTTTGATGTGAGGTGTGAATTTCTATTTATGATTGTTCTTGAGGATGGCCGAAACGTTTGACTATTGATATATTAAAGAGGATTGAGACTTAACAAGGATACCATTTGATTTATTTAATAGATAAATACCAGTCCCAAGAATTTGAATAAATTATAGAAAATTTAATTTAGTTATAAATACAATTTTATGTTAGTAAAACTTCTAAAAAAATTAGTCCGGTACGTGCATCAAACCACTTTTGTTTACTATATAAATAACGAATATAAACTTGTTTCTGCAAATAATACTACAGTTTAACAAGTGATTACGATACAAGGCTTTGAGAATGCGATCGGAAGTGATCGGGTGATCTCGGCTATTTCTGATTCGAGCACCTGTTTCTATTTGTCCTTTTTTTTTAACATTTAATTATTTATCAATTCTGTTACTATTTAGTATTTTTTTATTATTTCTACCACTGAGAACTTTGTTTTTCAAATAAGCAAAATTAAAGGTAATTTAGATGAAGTTATTTATTGAAACGGGCGCCATTTAAGCCTTGTCAGACTATTTCAATGAGGATGAGGCATATCTGGTATTGAATCCTATCTAATCGTAAAATGATTTATTGATTTTAATTAACAAATGAAGAGCTGTTTTTGAGAAAATCCTAAAAAGAGGTACTTTTCGTAGATCGGTTCTAACTAAAAAGTTGTAACATCTCAGGCATAGGTGGCATACTTTCCATTTTTGGCGTAGGCTCTTATTTTGACTCCATTTTATGATACCGTGTTATTTAGACTCAAGAGACTTCAAAACGTGTATTTTCGTCGAAAAATCGAATTAGAAATTTACACGATCACTATATAATCACTTGCTCTATCTTTCATATATCGGTAATTAAAAGTAAAAAAGAAACAATTGAAAAGAAAGAGAAAGGACCAGAAGTATTAACAAAACTGTTAAACTGTAAAAAAAGGTTAGTTTTTGGGACAGGGGCACTTAGAAATGCCATACTCCGCTTTAAATGCTAGGTTTTAAGGTAATACATCCCAGTTTTTCCCTCTAGAGGTTAGCACTCCATAAACGAGCAAACTCTACCGTATAGAAAGTCGTTACAATATAATTGGCGTAATAAGGTCAAATGGGCGTGTGAAACTGTTGGGTTGGATGAAGATCTAATTGCTTTGAAGCGACGGATTAGCGCCTGAGGGGCATCCGAAACTTATATGGGGGATAAAATTAAACACGTTCTTGTATACTTGAATCATGGTTTTTCTCTTTTCAGAAACAGTTCAGTATCTTGGCTTCCTATTAGAGAAGAGACCAATGGGACACATATGCCAAACTTTATTTATTTTTTTTATTTTATTTATTTGTTGATATTTACAACTGTATAAAAAAATACA
>NW_027105174.1:589144-599290 GCF_000696795.3 Halyomorpha halys | reverse complement strand
TGTCATCAGCATACGTGGTAAGGATAGTGTTAGGAGTTGCTTATACCAAACTTAAAACACAAGAAATCAATTGACATTTTTGCCAGTTATGCTTTCGCCTTTTGAATTGAAAAACAAACTACTGATCTATAAGACCACACTAAAACCGATTTTGACCGACGGACTGAAACTATGAAACTATAGGAGACAGCTTAATTTACGAACATATAATCTCTTGAGTTCTAAATCTTACGAACAATGGTCAAAGCTCCATATTACGTTACAAACAATACCTCATACCATGACCTTAATATCCCATTCGTCCTTGACGTAAGTCCACTTAGATGGTCGAACTTTTATCAAACCTCATAGTACAAGAGCCGGGAAGAAAAAAGGCAGTTATCTCACCCCAATTTTTTATTACTTTAATGAAAACTATATATAATTAATAGTCAAAATTGATGAGTCTGCCAAGTATAGGTAGGGGGAATAAAAAAATGGCGGCTGTTTCAAAACCTTAAAAATCACTAATTTTTCATTCGGAGCTCTATATCTTAAAAACTACCAACAACACTAGAAAACCTAAGAGCACATTATTTAAAGAAGAGTAAATTTTCTGAAATATTAGCCTAGGAAGAGCTATTTACGTCCAATAGTTCTCGAGATATAGCTTTTTAAAAAGCAAAATTTCTTAAAAATCTACTGAAAGATTAGTAGTTAGTTAATTTATTTTAAGAAATCTATATCTCAGTAACTATGTGACGTACAGATGTCTATTAGTATAATGGACTATAAAGACGTTTATTACCTTTACCTTCGTATGAATAGTAGTTTTCATGATATATGCTAAAATAAATTGATTTATAGTTGTTCGGACAATAAGTTTGATTTATGAAAAACTTCATTTCAGAAACCATTTGACGTACAATTGTCTTAAATTAAAGCTAGTTAAATTTACTATAAAATAGTTAATAATGTTTATCTTTGTAGGACTAGGAGTGCTAATAGACATCTGTACGTCAAATGGTTTTTGTGATATAGATTTTTCAAAATAAATTCACTAATTACTGATCTTTCAGAACGTCCCATATAACATTTTTATGAAATGTTGCTTTTTAAAAAGCTATATCTCGAGAACTATGCAACGTAAAATATCTTTTAGGGCTCATATTTTAGCAAATTTACTCATCTTTAAATGACGTTCTCTTAGGTTTTCTAGTGTTGTTGTTAGTTTTTAAGATATAGAGCTCCGAATGAAAAATTAGTGTTTTTTAAGGTTTTGAAACAGCCGCCATTTTTTATTCCCCCTACCTATACTTGGCAAACTCATCAGTTTTGACTAGTAATCATGCATAGTTATCATCAAAGTAATCAAAAATTGGGGTGAGATAACTGCCTTTTTCCTCCTCTTGAGCTCTTGTACTGTCACTCACTACCCTAATCCCTTAGCACGATCCTAATCCAGCTCTAACCATCTCTATAATCCTTCACGAAAATTGAATCATGTCTCAGTATTTCGAAAATTTAAGCCTTATTAAAATTCCATATTCACTTTCGAATTTTTCTGAGCAACGCTCAGCATTGGCAGCTAGTCCCATATCTGGAACCAGCGAATGTGCAAAATAACACCATAAATTTGCCAAAATCAAAGCATAACCATTTTTTTTTCACTACCAAAACGCTGCCGTGTTCATTCACTTAGTTCCTTGGCAACAATCTTTGCACTTAGTCTTTTTTTCCAGTAGTTCCTCAAATTACAACGAAGGACAATATTTTCTTCTGATATTTACGACATTTATAAAACATAATGAAAGTCAGAAGCAGTTTGTAAATATAATTGAATAAAGGATTAATAAAAGAAAACAACGATATATGATTTTTTCATCAGAATAGGATAAATATTAGTTAATTAATTGATAAAATATTTACACTAATTTCAGTAATAAATTAGTGCCTAAAGTCTTTGTAAAGATCTAGAATATTGTAAAGAAATAAGAATGGAATAATAACAAATCTAAAAAAAATTTTAAATTGACTTAACACCATCAACTAACATATATAAATATCTATATTTAAAAAAAAAATCTATATATTCTGACACTATCAAGAATATATGATAATTTATTGAAATTAATAAATAATTGGATGTGAGGTGAAAATTAATATTTAAGGTTGTCCTTGAGGATGTCAAAATTGAAAATATTATATACTACGTTTTACTATATACTTTCAACAGTTAATATTTTTATGAATACCTTGTTTTAAAAGCAATGTTTTAGTTATCTTATGGCCTTTTGTTATATGTTTTAACATTTTCCTATACATAAATTTTTAAAAAACAAAACAATTTTTAATGGTTTTAAAAACAAACAATTAAGAAGAGAAACAAGCAATAAAACCGGTCGGAAATCAATTGCTAAAATACTTGACCCCCAGGAAAACTCTTATTCGGTAAAAAACAAAAAGAAGGCCGGTGGGAAAAAACTTGAATGAAAAGGCGTGAAACGGCTGTCATTAAAACCAACTAACGAATTTTATCCATTCAATTCTCATTCAAAAATATATAGATTTTTAAAATATACTATTAACATATTGTATATAAGAGTATAAATGCGACTAGTGATTATTTTATCCTTCTGTTTGTATATATTTAGAGAAAGATTATATTAATTTTTATGTAATTTTTGTTTCATCTATTTATTTATTTTTATTCTTATATTATTTTATTTTAGTATGAATGTAATCAGTCATCACTATTACTTATTGCCCAACAACTGTGGCAGATTGTAATATTTACCAATAAACAAAAAAAAAAAAACTACTAAACATTAATTATATTATTTTTAATTTTATTGTCCTTTCATTATTACTAAATTTGAAATTGAAATATTGGACAATTAAGAAGGCAGAGGAAGTATTTTGAACTTATAAATACTGTAGGATAAAATAATAATAATAAATAAATGTTTTTTAAATTTTTTATAAATTTATTGAATCAATATTGTTGTGTGATTAAAAAAAATTTATTTTTTTTTTAATATTTATTTATTGCTATTTACAACTGTACATTATGAAACATTTAGTAAATCTGATCTAAGTTGAATTGGAGTGTTACAGGCGTGTAGAGAAACTCCCCATTGGTAGCACTCTAATGACATTTTACATTAGCTGGTCTCGTGGCCATCTTCTTTCAGGCGCCTCGGAGGATTGTCAGGAATGGAAGAGGATGCAAAATTAGAAACTAAGGGATTTGAGTGGTTAGAGAGTTTATAATGGAAGGAGTGATATCTGGTTCGGGATAGCTATAAATCTAGCTATAATCTTGAATAGCGATATGGAATCCTTCGTTATTATATCTATATCCTCCTTCACACATTTTTCCCCAAAAATTTTGAAAAAATGTACATTTCACAATAAAGTGGGAAAAAATAAGATATTTTGATTTAGCTGGGAAATTCACTAAATATTTCTGAAAATTTTCTTTTTAGATCCTCAATAAATTATTGTGATAGCGTTGACAAAGTATGAAGTGCTTTAAAATAATTTTATTTACATATTAATTTTCTTTTATGATTTTCGTTTCCTTTACTTTTTTCTCATTTTGTAATGATATAACTTTTTTTCAATGTTTATGTATCTATAGTGGTTAACCTTAAAAAAAACATATAATTATCATCTTTCTTTTTTTTAAAATTTAAATTAACTTATTTCTTGCATTTTAATATCTTAATAATGAGTTTAAAAAAACGTAGGTCTAGTCGTGGAACCATCGAAGGCGCGCCCGCCATTATGTTAATTATATTACTGCGTGTAAATTTCAGATAAGTTTTAATGATATCCAAGATGTAGCAGTTAAATTTATATATTTATTTGTTTTGATTCCCATTTAATTTACTCAACCGAAGAAAACAAACCAATGAAATGTATTTACCAGGGGGTTGGTGGGGGTTGTGGTACACCGTTTCTTCAGGCGACGTCGGCGCTAAATGCAAATTAGATGGATTCATGAAGTTAAGCCTTCATCTTGCCGACAGCTACTCCCCCCCCTCTACAAAGATACCCTCAGGCTCCGGAAGGGTGGTCCCTCATGCCCACTCCATCCCCCTCACGATGCAAATTCCTGACTCATCTTCACAAGTAATGTCGACAAAACATTATTCTCGGCTCTTGGCGTGAAATTCGTCCAGAGACACAAGGCAAATTACAAGGCCCCCGAATGGGAACATTTACCGCGTTCTGGCGGCTTTTTAGAGGATTTGGAGTAATACAGGATGTTAGCACCCTCGCCGGCTTGTAAGTTCTATCTCGGAAATCATACAGTAGATCCATGTTAAATATGTTTTGAAATGGTGAATAATAATGTCGTGTTGTAATTAAATTTATATTTATAATTTATGTTTAACTACTTGACCCGGGAGCCGGCAATGCTTAAACACTGTATATAGCATTGCTGGGTATATGTAATCCCTATATGTATAAATTAAATATTTGCATATACATTGTTATTAACATATGTTTGATTCTCTTAGGTTTAAATATACAATTAATATTTTATTCTTTTTGACTGCAATGCTTTTAGATATAAATTGTTTTTGGTAATTCCTTTTGGGCACATGGGTGGTTAAAAAAAAATCTACAGGTTTTCTCCTAAACGGAAGCATCCTAACTATAATTTTCCATTATAAAAACATGAATTTTACACTCTTTCTATAAATCTTTTTTTTTTTTTTAATATTTATTTATTGCTATTTACAACTGTACATTATAATACATTTAGTAAATCTGATCTCGTCAAATCTAATTGCAACTTTGTAAAATGTAAATCATAATTTTAAATATGTAATTTTAATTGTAAATATGTAATTGTAAATTTATAACTTGTAATTGTAACCTAATTGCAATTGTTATTGTTAATTTGTAACTTTCTCACTTTGTAATTGTTAATTTCTAACTTTCTCACTTTGTAATTATATGTAACTTTCCCATTTTGTAACTTTGTTAATATGTCAATTGTTATCTACTAACTTTTTTAATTCAGTGTAAATGGCCCTAGTGGTCGAAACACATAAATAAATAAATAATAAATCTGATCTCGGTTAAATTAGAGTGTTACAGGCGTGTAGAGAAACCACTCATTGGCAGCACTCTAATGACGTTTTACATTAACATGTCTCGTGGCCATCTTCTTTTCAGGCGCCTCGGAGGATTGTCAGAAATGGAAGAGGATGGAAGGTTAGAAACTAGGGGGTTTGAATGTTTAGGGAGTTTATAATGGAAGGAGTGATATCTGGTTCGGGCTAGCTATAAATCTTAAATAGCGATATGGAATCCTTCGTTATTATATCCGTATCCCTGAACGAAGTCATTTGCAAACATGTCTTATGATAGTAAAAAAAAAACAGTCAATGATGACGTATTGGTTTATTATTTATTATATTAGTAAATAACGGATATATAATTATTTGGTGTTTCCACTACCACGACTTTTTCCATTGATATAACATTGGTTCAGTTAATATTTTTGTAGGAAATTTACTTATCCATTTGTTTGTTTTTTATCTGGCCTTTTGCAGGTAAAGGTAAGATTAAAAAATAATAATAATAATTTGTAAGAAGGTGAAAAACAAACTATTGTCTTATGATTGCTTAGTGACCTTTTAATATTTAGGTTTATATTCATATTTAGACTATATTCACAAGAAATATAGTTTTTTAGTTATTGTAAAAACTATTAAAAAGTTATCATTTAAAATAATATCAAAAATCTTTAAAATATGATGAGATCTTTCCAACATTTGTTGGTTATCTTGGTTATAATTTTTGCTAGCATACTAATGCCGTATAAACGCTTTCTACATCAAATTCAAAATTTATTGCTACGTCAAATTTTATTTTTGGAATAGTTAAAAACTATTCAAGAATAAAATTTATTTATTTATTGCTATTTACAACTGCATTTACACAAAAATACATCTAGTAAATTTAATGTAAGATCATAATGGACTCATACGGGCATGTGGAGAAACAACTCATTGGTTATATTTCTAATATTATTTCTACATTAGAAGGTCTCGAAGCCAACTTCTTTTCAGGCGTCTTGGAGGGTTGTCAGGAATGGAAGAAGAAGCAAGGTCAGAAACTAGTGGGTTTTGGTAGTTAGAAAGTTTATAATGGAAGGATTGAGGATTATTTAGATAATTATATAGAAAATAAATTTTATATTAGATCAGTCCCTTTAGAATAAGATAAGTGTACAATTTAATGTAAACAAATCTAACCAAAAAAAAAAATTATAAATTGTCTACAATATAAATAAATATAAACTCTAAACTAAATAAAATAATTTCATATCCTCTGTAAAGTAAAAATAATCAATTCATGAGTAAAAAAATCCCTTCTGATTATATAATACAATATCTAGTACATAAATAAATCAAAAATTTGTAAAATTCTTAATTTATATTAAAAATAACAGAAGTAAAGAAGTAAAAAAAATCTCTTATATGTGAAAATTATTGGGTTTTGATGATATTAAACAGTGCTTACAATTTGAAATACGTAGATTAATTAAAATAAATTATTATTTATTAACTAAGGTGAAATAAATAAAAAAATAATTCATATCTAAAAAATTACTTCTGAACCTAATTCTTGAATTAGGTATTATGATTGGAGAACGTCGGTTTGCAATGGTAGAAAGTGTAGGAAAAAGAGGGATTTGAATGATGATAGGGAAGAAGCATGCCGGATATTAGCAGAGAGGGAATTCCAAATAGCAGAAGACTGGGCTAAAAAGGAATGTTTGAATATTTTAGTTCTGTGGGTGGGGTATAGTGGTCAGAATGACTAAATATAGTTTCCTGCGGGTTGATAGTGGATTTGGGTTGCAAGAGACTATATATGTAGGAAGGGTGCCGGTAATTGATGTTTTAATATAGGTAACATCCCAGAAAATATTGTCTGCCGTTGAAAGGTAAGAGCCATATTAAGTCACCATAGAAGTGGGAACATAAGAACGTCTTGAAATTCGGAAGACAAATCATAAAAAGAAATTCGTGATTTGCTTTAATCTGTTCTGTAAATTCAAGAGGCATCCGTATACTAGACAGCCCTTGTCAAAGTGAGGGAAAATTAGTGGGGATACAAGGAGCTTTCAAATTTTATTTATTTAAAATGAGTTTTTCGAGGATTTACCCATGATTGGTAATAGAGAGGTAGGACGGTAGGAGGATGGGTATTCAGGCGGCTTTTGGGACTTAGGTATCATTTTAACTATTGATAATTTCCATGGGTCAGGAAAATGTGTGGAACGGAGTACGGCGTTATATAATTAGGTAAGGAATGGGATGGCTCAAGGAAGAAGTTTTAGGATGTTGGATGTTGTTAGGTCGTGTCCTTGTGCTTTGCGGGTAGGTAATCTTTGAATGATACTAGATATCTCTGAAGGATGAAATGCTTTAGGTGGGAGGGCCATTTGGAGCGGAATATTTAGTTCTGTCATTCAATGTGAATTGGGTAAAGGATATCAGGATCTGGAATAAAGGTTTTAGAAAGGTGTTGTCCGAATGTTTGTGATTTTTCTTCATCAGTTCTGGTCCAGGTTTGGAATTCGGTGAGAAGTGGGTGGTTAAAATCTTTGAAATTCAACAGTTTTTTGGTGGTCCTCCATAATGATTTGTCAGTAATTGTAAGATTTCCAGTATAGTTAATTAAATTTTGAATTTTGTATTTTCTTATTTCTACTTTTAGTTTGTTAGTCAATTTGATGTAATACGTTTTGTCAGTTGGATATCTGGTCCTATACCACTTCGATCTTGCTCTGCGTTTTAGGAAAATCATTAACATAAGAATTGGACAGGAGGGGAGAGGTACTCGAACCTTGCGCTAATTCTGGGGGCAGGGTAAGGAAGGAAGATAGAGGTTGATTAGGAATGGCAAGAGGAATGATTGGAGCCACCTAATGAAAATATTCGAAAAGGACAGTGATTTTAATTTGTTAAAAGGTATTGAATGGGGGCAGCGGTAGCAGCGTGGCAACGCGCCAGTCTACCAACCCGAAGGTTGTCAGATCGAGTCCTGGTCACACTTTGGGCTTTGTTGAAGCATAAAATAATACAAAACTCACTCACAACCTCCTTCTGGTCATTTGTAAGGCCCGTTAGCCAATGAGTGGCACTAACAAATAATAGGCGTTGGACTGATGAACCCACCAAGGAAAAAACCACATCAAGAAGGGGTTAGACCTCCATGGTCTGTCGGCCATATAATAATAATAATAATATAAAGTATTATTGTATTAGTATTATGAATAGTCCAAGGAATCAAAAGCTTTAGAGAAGTCTGGCAGTATTAGTATTATAGTTAGTGTTTTCTTCGTCCATGGTATGTCATTTCTGATTTATTATTATTTACTTGATGTATGTTATGTAAATACAGTTGTAAATAACAATAAATAAATATAAATTTAAAAAAATGAAGTTATTATGTTATTTGGAGCTATGTTCTTGTGAATCAAGGTCTTCTCAACAACATATTTCTACACCTTTCTCTCCCGAGGATTCATAATGAGGTATAGATAGTTGGCCGCAGATTGATAAGTGGAGAAGATGGTCGGGGGGGGGGGTGCGGTCAGCAAAAAAACAAAAATATATTTATCCATACCGATGTTTCGACCTAAAACTCAGGTCGAAATGTCGTTATGAATAAATAATCGTTTGTTTATTTGTGTTTTTGCTTCCCCCCCCCCCCTACCATCTTCTTCACTTCCTCTTCTGAGGAAGTGAAGAATGATGGTTCCTCTATTTTACTCCACACAACAGAGGCATGTTCTTTCTCTTAGGCACCTTCCTCATCAGCTATCAGTTCCTATAAGTATAAAGTTATAATATTTAACTATACGTAAGTAATCTTCTTATACGAATTTTTCTGATTCGGACAATTTCCATGGTAAAATCGATTGTTATCGCACAAACATACATGTAAACAACACACACACATATGTGAATGATGCTTGTACGTATATTTTTATTTCCTTATTTAATGAGATTGTGTGTGTCATACTTTTTAGAGTGAACGTATTTCCTCTGTCTATTTAGAGTATAAATGCTGTTGGAACGTGATGAAGACTACATTACCTCCTTGGACCGCGAGTTTCCGTTCTGTCAATGATTCTTTCAATGCACCGGGAATATATACTCTATTTCGGATTATATATACTACATAACATTAATATTAGTAAAAAAAAAGACAAGATTAAAAAAGTACAATATCTATTTTTACTGGCGTATCTGTGGCTCAAAATTCATGAAATTTGTATTTTTATTTTTTCATACATGGATTTAAATTATATTTCTAATATGTTAATGCCTTATATATTATTATTCCATAAGTTAAAACATTAACATTTGGTGTCCGACATAACATTGACTTACCACTCTATTTTGATAAATAGGAAAATATTATTAAAAATAATCCTAGTAAATTTCATAATAACAATATCGTAATTAAGCAGGATGACAATACTTCACCTCTCAATATTTTTCACATTAAGTTCAAATTGTTGTCAGGAATTTAAAAAAATGTCAGAGCCTTTTATAAGAAAATTATAAAAATGTACTTCCTATATAAATTGATTTGATTTCCTTTTCCTCTTTTTCTTAACTTATCGATTCGCAACTTTTTCCGCAGTATTACAATTGGAAAATTTAAAGAAAAAGGAACAGTTCTTTCAACCCACACTACTATATCTCTCAAAAGATGTAATTTCAATGAATATTTTAAGATATTAGTATTTATTTTCGTATTTAAATGATGTTGGTAAAAATACATCACATTTGAAATTAATAAAATTATTCAAAAAACCTAAAATAACTACGAATTCCTTTCCATAATGTAACTTGTTGATGGCTTTTTCCTCTATTCCTTTTTATTTAACAGCAAGGTATTAGAATTAATTAGAATAATCTTCTTATTGTTGCTGTTTATGTCTAATAACTATTTTTTTAATTATGTTTTTACGAGGTAATTGTATATTAATTTAATGTATATCAACATAATGCTGTCCAATATTTTGTATATTCGTCATGAAATTTACTGCATTATTAATTTCTTTTGTAACACAGATGGAAATTTAAAACGAGGCTGTAATTTTGTTTTCATTTATTTATA
>NW_027105174.1:577795-584534 GCF_000696795.3 Halyomorpha halys | reverse complement strand
TTTTATTAGTCCCTGCTGTGAGAAGAAAGATTAGGCAAGTAAGCCGAGATTAAACTCGAGTTGAAACCCAAGTCACAAATATCCTTGCCGGTTTTGGAATTGGAAACTTTTATAAAACCGACCAAGTTTATGTCATACTTAAAAAGTTTATTCCCCGAACTTATTTCTGCCGTTGCAAATCATAAAGTTGGACAGAGAATATCCCTATATGAATCCCCTTACGATATGATGCCTTGTAAAGTTGGATAATCTTATCTTAATAACCAAACAAACTTATTGAAAAAAAAAAAACTTTATTAAAAAGTATCCAAAGTATGAGAACATAACGCAGGTTTTCCAGTGTTTTTCTAAATGGTATCTCCTAAAGAGTCAACTTCAGAATTGAATAATTTCAATTTAACCTTAGAATTGAATAATTTATCTTGTGCTGCTAAATTATTTACCATAGCTTGCCTTAACCCAGTATGTTATTGTACATTTGGTACTGGGATGTGCTTGGCTTGCTATTTTGTTTTGAAAGAGAATAACATGCCCCTAAATTTTAAAATGACATTTAAAGCAGTATTTTTGAGAGAAAATATTGGCTGGGATGAGATAATGATCATTTTCCATCCAGTCAAAAGACTAAATTAAGATTTATTTTCCAATATTAAAGTCTCATTCTGAAAAAAATTAGTTTAAATAACAAATAGAAAAAGTGACAATGCACGTATTTTGCTGGAGATCTAAGTCTAAGGTTATTTAAAAATGTTGCTAAAAAAAAAAGAAAACGAAAAAAATTGAATTGATATTTATTAATTAAAAATGAATCTCATTATAAAAATTAATAACCGAAATAAAGTTGCTTTAGACAGACGTTATTAAAACTTTTCACTACATACCGATTTGAAAAAAAAATACAGTGAAATTTAAGGCTTTTAAATAACTCTTACATACATAAATTTGGATGTGTCCATATCGTTTTTCCAAGACAACAAAATTTAAAATATATATATAAATGATTATTATTATTAATGTAATTCTGACCAAATCACCTCCTTGCACAACCGTTGGTCTAGTAACAGTACTTCCTTACAGTACTGCAACTCTGACCCTTCATGGGTTGTAGCAGTACAGATTTACTTTTAATATTAATAAATGATTATTAAATATTTTATTTAGTTGTGTTAATATTTCTATATTATAAAATCACACACCACCTTCCTCAAAAAAAAAAAAAAAATAAATAAATGTTTTCTGCAGTATGTTAAATAATTAAATTAGGATTATTTTTTTCTCAATTTCAAAGAATTTGTAAACGTGTATTTCCCACTCAAAACTGTCGTCTTATATTTTGTTAAATATAAAAATCTCCCGTAATTTTTTGCTAAAAAAGTCGAATAATTGAAATGAAAAAGACCTATAAAACTGGTTAAGTATGTGTACTGTTTTAAGTTGCCAAATATATGTGATCATGCCAGAATATATACATACACATACTTCAATGTTTTTATATGAATTTATATAAGATTACTGCATTAGCGGGTCCAAAGGGTAAGGGGACCCTAAATAAAAAAAGAAAATTTTTATCCTAAAAAGTTGCTTCATACCCGGAAAATCCTAAAATGCGGGTTCAAAACAAACTTTACTCCAATTGATTTTATTTTTGAAATTATTTTTTTCTTGACAGTGGTTGCCACGTAAACAGTGCGATTTTGTATCCATTACCACTAAAAATTGTGTACTAAATAAAATAAATAACTTTTATTTGTATCCCTCCTAAAGACGATTACTGCATGATAAACTGGTTTATTATTTAGATTATTTTATCATTAAATAATAATTAATAAAATAGTGTTTTTGGATTCTATGTTTCTTAAACACGTTGTCAAAACTAAAATTTTGAGTTTTTTTTTTTTTTATTCCGACTGTATGTTTATTATAATTTTTTTAATTTTTTTTTTTTTTTTTTTGTAATATATTGAAAAAGTAGTTCCTTAACATCGAGAATTTAAATGGCCTAGCTATGGCTGTAAAAAAAATCTAAAATTTTGAAATTATTTTGGAACCAAAAATGGACGGTAATGACTAGTACCGAGGATCACTATCGAATGATACGTAACTTTGGTCCCAAGTCTAAAAAATCTGCATATTAATTTCTGAAGAATGCCGCGAGCTACATACCACGGGCGGGGGACACATTTTTTTGTTTTATTTTGGATTCTTTATATATATATTTATTTATTTAAGTGAATTCCAAAAATTTACTTATAAATTGTTATTAGAAGAAATTATATTTGAATAAAATTTAAAGATACAAAAAAAAATATTAAATTAATATTTCAAGAATGAATATCACATTTTTTATTATAAAAAAAAAAGTGTAATTATGTTTATATTTTAGACTTTTTAAAAATATTTCAACAGTTTTAGTTAAAGTAATGAAATAATGGTTCATTCAAAACCATATTTCAATTCATTGTTATGTATCGTTGTCAATTATAGGAGCTAACGTAATTCTGCAAACAAACGAATTAAAAATAAAATGTCGTTTTTTATGAATGTATCATGCATTATAACGTAATTTCAAATAATAAAAAAGTTGAACTTTGAACAGATTTTGGTGTGCATTTTGTAATTCTATAAGATATTTCATCAATGTTAGGCAGATTTTTTTTTATATTAATTTTCTTTTAAAGATTTATATTAAAACCATTTTTTAAAAATCAGTAGTGATATGCAGAAAATCTAATGAAAAAGAATGTTATTTTAATTTGCTGATTTTTTAATCCTGTCATCCGAAAATTACGTAAACTTTGTAGTAAATTTTAATTGTTTTCGGCGCATGTGGTGATCTTGCAATGTGTCAGTTGCTTTAATGGTATTAATTCTTTTTTTTTTTTTAATTATTTATTTATTGTAATTTACAACTGTACAAAATAATACAATAGGTAAATATGTAGTATGTTGGTATTATTTCTAAGTTTATTATTCTTAGTCATTCAATTTTGGCATTTCTATAAAAATAATGGAGGTCTATTACCACAATTTATGGTAAATGACGTCAATAAATGTCTTCTGTTTTCTATGTAAACTATCATTTATAAAAAAAATAATTTCTTTTAGTAAGTTGGAAACATTTACTTAAGGGAACTATTAGATATGGACTGAAGGGGGTGGAGAGTTGAAAAGCCTTTTTTGTGTAAATATTTTTCTTTTCTTACTAGTACTATTAGTACTTTTGGTTCCGTCCCATTCGTCATTTATCATGGAGTATTTTTTTTCCAAATAATGATAGCCAAAACTAAATTTTTGATGGTCTCGACCTCGATATCTTTTTTTTAACTTCATAATTTTTTTGCAGAGGTCTTAGTGTCTTACTGTACTTTAGTTTCACACAACGCGTTTAATAATAAAGACAGATGCCCTAAACAGGTATATAAAATATCTCTTAATTTTTAATCTTTAATAAAAAAATTTTTTTTTATTGTTACCGTTTCAGTCCTTGGACCCTGTTAACAGTCTTATAAAAGGAAAATTTAAAGTCGTTTTTATACATTTATTTTTCTGGACCAAACGGTTGAAAGTTAAAGAGTATCGTGATTTCCTTCTTATTAAAAATTAAGTTGATTTTTTAAGCCAGTGACCATAGTGTTAATTTAATCAAAATAAATTATTTATGCAATTCTAACTTTTTTATTTCATATAATTCGTCAGCGTACTGAAATAAATATTTTTTAACCTAACTAAATAATAAAGTTAATACTGAATAAATATGAGTTTATTTATTTTTTCTCTGAAAATAACTTTATCTCGGACATTTACCTCACATTATTAATTTTTCAATGCTTAGCAATGCATAAATTTTATAAAAATCTAACCTCAGTATTGGAAAACTCACACATTTTTTTTTCTCTTTTACCCTTTAACTGATGCTTCTGGGAAATTAATGTAAACACCATAATTAAAGTATCGAAAGAAAAAATCGTTAGACCAGATTTTTCAGCTTTTCCGAGAACTGTCCCAAAATAAATTATTCACACTGGAAGGTTTCGATTGGAGCCCCGTTCGACCTACCCTAAACCGACCAGCGTTACCCGACCGTTCAAAACTGACTCGATTACTTCTTGTCCCCTTGTTGTCCGAGATATGTCCCGTTATGAGGGGAATTGCCAGTATCCTGTTATTTTAGTGGAGCAATTGGATCAAATTGCTCCGAATATGGAATCGGCCGCGAGCATTCATTGGGAATATGGGTTTAGATTGTTATTCTTGAATATTGCAATTATGTAAAATTTAATAATAAATTATTTTGAATAAAAATTAATTAAAAGAGGCGAACAAAAGCTGTGTTGACTAGTACCCGTAGAGATAACTAATCCGGCAAGATCTGTTTAATATTTATTTAAACTTTTCTATTCAATTACCTTCACAGAGATTACCCTAACCTAACCAGAATAGTTGTGTTAACATTAATTTTATCTAAGTGGGATTTGAATTCTCACCTCTGTTTTTTTTTTCATACAACTTCGTCATATACAAATAGATAATCAGGTATCTTCAATGTATTGAATAAATGTTGATAAAAGTTATAACAATAGATTTTATGTATCTATATTATATTTAGAGTATATTTTGGATAATGTGCCAAAATAAAATCGGATATTATCCTGATATATTTTTCTAAAAAAACTATTTATTTACAAAAGTACTAAGAATATTTTTTCTTCTAACAGAGAATATTTGGATAAATGTTTGCTTTCAAATGCAGCCGCATTATTTACTCTGACATTATGTTATTTATTTATTTTTTTGTTAACTTTATTTACTGATAGATATTACAATCTGCCACACCTTTGTAGGCAATCAGTAATAGTGATGAATGATCACATTCATACTAAAATAAAATAAAATAATAATGAAAAATAAATAAATAGATGAAAAAAAAGTACATACTACTAAATAATTTTTTTTGTTTTTTATTTATTTATTTAATGTGATTTACAACTGTACAAATAATAAATACAATAAGTAAATGTGTTGTATGTTTCATATACACTTAATAATCTTGGGAAGGAACCACCCATTGGTGGTACATCAAGCATTAATTTAAATTAGAAGATCCCGTGGCCTTCTTCTTTCCAGACGCCTCGGAGGGTTATCAGGGACTGTTAAGGACGAAAGATTAAGAAATAATGGGTTAGGATGGGTATGGAGTTTTGTATGAAAAGACTAAGAAATAAATAAATGAAAAAAAAAAGTTCATGAAAAATAAATAAAATCTTAAAAATAAATAAAATCTAAAAATAACTAAAATCTGCATATGTTATTAACTGCAATAAATTAACCACATATTTAAATTTAATTTAAGATATTATTTTTTGTTCTGTTACTACAACCTTAAGATTTAATCTATTAGATTTTATAGCAGACCATGAAAATATATCTAGACTTAAATCTCATTACCAGGAACTCGGAAGTATAGTTGTTCTTTACATTACATATACATTTTTTAAATTTAAAAATCAATCCAAATCATCAATTAATGATCAACAATATTATTCATGTAAGTATTATTGATAAAGTGATTAATAAGGTTGAAATAGAAAGTATAAATTGAATAATAGTAGATAAAAATAGGTTGATAGAATAAAATATATTTTGACAGAAGCAGAGTAGCATGCAACATATAAAATCACAGCACATAATTATTAAAACTATGTGCTGTGATTTTATAAATAAGTTATGCTTAAGAATGGCCGAGATGGCCGAAACGTTGGTGATGAGTAATAAAAAAAATGGCGAGGCTTAGTGGATATTTTTTGTCATAATTGATTAACAAACCAATATCAAACTATAATTTACTTTATATATTCATAATATTATAAATAAAAAATCTTTCGCAAAAATCTCTCATAACATTTTTTTTTTTTTTACATTAATGGCCGTCAAGACTTATCATCAAATTCCATACAGTTGTAAAAATAATGATATTTTTATCGTCAAAATTATTTTTTCAAAAATGCTTATACCGTAAACGTCATCATTATTCTAAGTAGACGTTTTAATTTATTTCGAATATAAAGTTAATACTTAATTACTTACTTCTATTTAATCATTTTTAAATTACTTTTAGTGTTTATGCGCTTGTAAAAGACATTTAATTAAGACTGAATCCCTAATATTTATTCCGAGAAGTTTTAGGTCCGTTTAGGTTTAAAACACGGCATTACCCTTTCTAAAGTTTAATTTTAATCGGTGCCAGAAGGGTTTCTTAAAATATAAAGGTAACTCGTATAGGACGAGGTTTAATCTGGCACTGAAAACAACAATTAATTTCTATCTCAAACGAATTTCAATTACGCTTTAATTTTTATTTCCATGCAATACAAATAAAATTTCAATTAAAAATTTAACTATTACTCAAACATGATAATATTCGTTATTGCATTCACACATATGATTTTTAATTTCTGATTTGTTAAAAAAAAAAAAATGTATCTTGGGATTGTCAATAAAAAAGTAAATTTGGAATCCCAATTTTAAGTTCTACAGAGTTATTAACATTTATTAATTCATTATTGTACTTTAGAGTCCTTGAAATAAAATAGAAATTACCTATCTTTCATCATCAATATCAGCGGTCCCCAGCTGGGGTTTATGAGAGTTAATAATTCATTTGAAGAATCAGGATGCAACTAAATTTTTTTTTTAATGAAGTTAAGATTAAACTATATATATATTTTTTTTTTTTGATTGA
>NW_027105174.1:576757-577687 GCF_000696795.3 Halyomorpha halys | reverse complement strand
ATTTATTGTGAAAGTTTTATAAAAAGTTAATCACAATTTCAGACCTTCAGCTTAACTATATATTTTGTCCATTTTCCAAAAACGTCGAGTTGGTTAATTTAATTTTGACTTGATCTTCTTATTGTGATGAAAATTGTTACTGATGTATTTACCGTCATTAAGATTTCTTACAAGTTTATTTTGAAAGTCCCTTTGTAAGAGTTTCATATGGGCATGAAAAATATTGTTTAATTAAATTGTATGAGATGGCAGCTTTTTGTTTAATTATGAAAGTAGCAATTTAATTATCAATATTTCATGACTTAGTTATAAACAATCTAATCTAAAATTTCATTTTCACCTGAGTAATGTGTTTCAGTTTCTGAGTACTTTTAGCTGTTTCTACATTTTTTTTTTTTAATTCGGATTCTTATTTATATGTAATAGTGTACTAAAAAAATTTTTTTTGACGATGAAAGAGTAAACTGGTTTCAAATTTGTTGGATGGCCTTCTTGAGGAGAGATTCTTACAAATTATAATGCACCTTTTAAAACAGTGGTTAATAATTAATAAAAAATATCAATTTTTTGTAAAACCTATTTAACAAAGTATTAAAATTGTATATATTTTGTTTTTGATTTCATATCACAAAAGTGTATACGTTTGATTTTATTCCTAAGAAAATTTACTTTTCCTATAGGTTTTTGATTTAAAAGGAATTGAAAACACCATTTCATTGATTTTGAAAGCGATTCAGATCCCCAACACATCAAAAATATTTTATTTCTTAAATGACGTTACTTATTCTAAATGGGATGATAAATTTGACATTCTTAAAAATCCAAAAACATTATTTGACTCTGTTATCAGTTACCAATATTTTTAAATATAATGCAAACTCTTCATTAAATGAACTTATACCACATTCAAAATTAAAAGTTCATATTTAT
>NW_027105174.1:567967-576707 GCF_000696795.3 Halyomorpha halys | reverse complement strand
CCAGCGGGAGACTTGTGAGCGCCTTGGAAACCCAAAGATAAATCTTACAAAGCAGTTCATGAGTCTCTTCAGTCTCAACTCTAGTCCAATTTCATATATATATATTTAATCCATTTTCTATAACGTAAGGTGGTTTTAATTGGCTATCAAGCATAGATCGTCTACCATTGTTTTTAATTCATGTTCTTTCTAAGAATCCCGAGGATCCTTTTGATAGACTACACTCGGCAGTTTCCCACACTTCTTATGAGGGTGCAACTTCGATCTGGTCTAATGGAACTCTCTGCACTATCAATCTCCCTCTTTTAAAGCAGTTTTTAAATGATTTATTGAGTTTTTTTAAATATTTTTCACAGGAAAATAATTCAAAAGAAAGAAAATCCGGCCGCTAATATATTTACGAGTATATAATAACATTATAACAGTTTACTATGAATTATTTATTGAGTAAATAATTAAAAAAATTAAATACTCTCAGAAAAAAATGTATTCACTCATTATTACTACACATGTTTGTACCGCTTACAGGAAATTTACTTGTTGTATAAAGTTTTATACAGTTGTAAATAACAATAAATAAATTATGTATTTATTTATTTTATATCAGATCGGCCTTCCTCAGACGGTGGGCCTTACATGGTTGATATAACCGTTACATTATATTTTTTTTTAACAGTAGATTATGGGGAGGGGGGGGGGTTATAGTCTCGTACAAAAGACACCCCAAACTATGTACAATGTTGTAATTAAAAGAAAAAAAGATAAAATAAGTAGATAAGAATAATGCTTATTAATAAAAGAGAAAAGTAAAATTAATAACAAAAATAACGATATTTGTAGACTTAGCAAAACAAACAATTGCCCTCTAATGGTAAAAAGAAACAAGTTAATTTGTAAAAAGAACAAAAAGGAAAAATAAATAAATAATAATAATAAGTAAAATAGAGCTAGTGTGACTTATGAATTAATAAATATAGAATTTATAACAGAATGTCCTGCAGCAGCCTGAGGTTTAGTCTTCGGGTTGAGGTTGGGTTTCCCTGGTGTAGGTGGCTCCTTTAACTGTCGGCAACTGGAAGTGAAACTCCATGAACCGTTTTTTGATGTAATCCTCTATTGACTTCATTTGTAATTCCTGATGCAATTGGCTATTTCTTATGAACCTAGGAGAATCCACTGTAATTCTTAGGACTTTATTTTGAAAAGACTGTAATATTTTCTTTTTCGTAAAGGATGCCGCTCCCCAGACTTCACAGCCGTACATCAACAGTGGCCTGAGAATTGTTTTAAATAAATAAATTATAAAAAAACAAAAAAAAAAAATACTATTAAGTTATATCTTGACAGTATTTAATTTTAAAATAAATATTAGAGGTAATATGTAAACCACTATATATATATATATATATATAAGTCGCGGGTGCAGAGTAATTTTACTACTCTACTACTAACTACTGTTACTAGACCAACGATTGTCCAAGGAAGTGATTCGGTAAGAATCACATGATCGTCGCCAGATTTTTACCCAATTACGGTTACCAGCTTTATAAGGCTTAGTGGACCCCGGAGTGCACTCTAACCTCAAATTATATAAATTTAAAAATATTTAATATTGTTTTTGATTTTCTAAGGGTGTCAAATTTAGCATCCCATTTAGCCATAAGCAACATCATTTAAAAAATAAAATATTTTTGATGGGTATGGTACTTAAATTACTTTCAAAATCGATGAAATGACGTTTTCAATTCCTTTTAAAGCACAAATCTATAGGAAAAGTAAATTTTCCAAGGAATAAAAATAAATTTATACACTTTTATGTTATAAAATAAGAAAAATATATATATAACTTTTATACTTTGTTAAATAAGTTTAAATATTAAATTTTCTCTAATTTTTATGAACGTTCAAGATAATTAAATGATGCGCCATTTTGAATTGAGATTAGTATTATTATTGGATAACTATAAAATAGCTTCCCCTAAAATCTGTTTTCAAAATACCTTCTTGCTTTTTACTTACCCGCCTTCCTCGGTTGTTAACGAATGAAGGATCAAGAAACCTTTGATTTTATTTTACCTATTTTTTTTTTCGATTTTTTCTATTGTCTAATAACCCTCCCTCCCACTTTACTTACTACGTTTTATTTAATTTTTACTTACCAAGTCTTGCAAAATGGTCTGTGTGCGTGTGTGAAGAGGTTAGCTCAAAAATGAAAAGTGTCTGGGATGCTACTGCAACTTTTACGTTAAAATGGACCTACCAGTTCTACATTAATCGATATTAAAAAAAATTTTAATTTCTCAAAAACTGCCCTAAAATTTTAAATAAACTCAGTTTATCAATATAAAATCTTTAATATCAGATAGGTTTTATCCTGGCTGAAATAGTTTAACAGGGCTTAGATGCCGAATTTTCAAAAATGCTTACCTTAAAGTATCTTTAATTTTGTTTATTCGAAATAAACAACCAGTTCCTATTCTTGTTAATAATAAACAATAGATAAATACAAAATATTAAAGAGTTTGAGGAATAAGAAGAAGATCTCTCGATCCCATTCATATTTACTCGGGTTCTTTATTTGTTTAACAAATGAATCGCCGGCAGGAATCAAAGTTGATATTCGTTATTCCCACCTCAAGAAACCCTAAAATACTATTTTAAATAGCGATAGAAAAATAATAATGTATTTCTTTTATTTAGGATCTAATTGCCAAATTTTTAGGTACCTTTGAATTCGTTCAATTGGAAAAAAAATTACTATCTCTCATTGTTAATATTTTTTTGAAACAATGAATACACATAAAATTGATCGAATTGGATAACTAAAAAATTTCCTATTCCCATGGTTGTTATGTCAATGATCATATTTTACTTTCATTTATCTACTATATATGTGATACATATTTACATCCCGAATAACAAAGAAATAGCTGTTTTAAGGCATACAACGCTATTTTCATCTTAAAGTAGAGCAGCGTAAAAAAGTTGTGATGCACGGACCGCACCAGGTTTTTACGGCTCTGAACTGACCTAAAGTATGAGAATGAAAAAAGAGAAACAAAATTAAATAATAGTTTATCAATTCAAGATGACTTCAGTTACTTGTAATACATTGATTCCAATGCGATACTGCTTTATTACCAGTGACGTGGTGAGAGGGATGCGCTGGGATTTCGAAGAGCCCTGCTCTTCCCCTCACATGTGGGGATAAAGTGGGCTAGAGGATCCTCAGGTCGATAGTGTAAATATTCTATATAATAGTATAAATGTCATTTTTTTTTATCATTATTATTATTATTATAATTTTTTTTTCTTTTCATGAAATGAAAAAATAAATTTATTCTGGGACATATGTCCTCTTAAAATAAATACATGGTTCATATATTAAGATTTTTGTCTGGCAAGCATTTACAAGTTTCCAGTAAGTAAAATGAAATTACAGTGGGTTATTGGCTTAACTATTATTTATGATGTTAATCAATGTATTCCTATTTATTTGATTACAATGATGCGGAGGTTTGGTCATACAATAAGTGAAGGAATAGGTGTTGTTGAAAAGAAAAAATGGATGAGGATTGGCGAATGAAGATGGGGAGAGAATCCCAGAAGGATGTTGTATGTATGGCGAAGGATTCGCTGAAGAAGGCGGTTCAATAGGAGGGCATATATAAATCAATCGGTTGGGATATGGTATATAATGAGTGGATAGATGAACGAGTAGTGAGGAGATCAAGAATATAGGTAGGTTTTTTGATTTTAAGAACTTGGAATAGGAAAACACCAAGGAGGTATTGCCTTCGGGAGGTTGGATAGAGCCACTTCAACTCGGAATACCAGCGGGAGACTTGTGAGCGCCTTGGAAACCCAAAGATAAATCTTACAAAGCAGTTCATGAGTCTCTTCAGTCTCAACTCTAGTCCAATTTCATGTACATCGTTTGATTTTTATCCTTCTGTTAATATATATTTAGAGAGAGATTTAATTTATTTTCATATTTTTTTCTTTTTCATTTACTTATTTATTTTATTCTTATTTTATTTTATGTTATATATTTTTTTATTTTAATATGAATGTGATCAGTTATCATTATTACCTATTGCCCAATAATCGCAGATTGTAATATTTATCGATAAATAAAGTTTTGAAATTAAATAAAAAAAATCCAATGCCAAGATTGTTTTTTAATAGATAAACTCAAGAAAGGAAAATTCTACATGGTTTTCATTTTGAAATATTTTTTTAGTATGCTCAGCTCTTTGGAAAAAATTTTAATCAGTCGGTAACATGAATGTGGTGGATGTGTTAGAATTCCCAGATAACGTTTATGAAATGTTTTTTTCAGTTAAGCATAAACAAATATAAATAAATGAAAAAAAATTCTACCCTATGACTTCCAATTATCATTTCCACAGATTGTATGACATTTTGCAAATAACAAAATATTCCAAAATGAAAACGATTTAAAATTTGTTTTTCTCGGGTTTATTGATTCAAGCATAGAACATTTACAACAAAAATTGCAAGCAATTTTAATAGTTATTAATCTTAAATTACTATGCAAACAATAAAGCTGCAAAACATCGCCTCTATATAGTTTCTTATTGTCTCAAGATCCTCAAAAATATATACCGTTAACAGTCGATAAAAAAGTTATCAATGTATACATTAATAAATAATGAAAATCAACAATGCAATCGACAAAATTAAACCGAAATGGCTTGATTGCCGAACCTGTTGTTATACTTGAGTGAAATTTTTATATACAAAATAATTTAGCTATGATTATACAAAAGTGTTCACAAGTTATCATGATGAGCTATTCAATAAATTTGATATACAAACCTTATAATCATACCTGTGAACCTGTTATTTGCTGACAGATTTGGTTATTTTCTGATAATATCAAATCGTTACATACACATAGTACCGCACTAGGGAAGGTAAATGTGCCATGTTTAACATAACTGCAACATGCGATTGTTTGTTCCACGCGAGTAACCGCTTTGCCTAGTTATAATGAATTGGGTATAGTTGCTACGGAACTACTTGGTTTGCAGATTTCCTCACTGAATATATATTGAAGAAAAAATAATTATTATTATATCTAAAATAAAAATGAAATAAGCCTTACATTTCGTTTTAAAGTATAAAGAAGATTTTAGTCGAACATAGATTATAATTGAGCCTACATATTATTGTAATATTAACATTTTTTACAATGTATATAGTTAAATATATTACCGGTCAGATGGTCACGGATATATACAAAAGAATTATGGCCACTAGCCGTACGTAGTTCGCTTACTTGATTTTTTTTAAATAAAAAAAAATATTAAAAAAATAAAAATAACGAATGTGAGATTTTATATATTATTCTAATATACTCCTCTAAAACATTGACGTTTACTGTCACCATCACAAATGCATTAAGAGTCTTCCAGAAGAAAATACTTGGAAAAATATTTGGTCCCTAGTTCGATGAAGCAATCCAGGAATGTTGAATAAAAACAAATAAGTATCTCTGTGGCTTGCGCAATAATAATGAAAAACTTTATAAAATTTCGGAGGATGGACTGGTTGGGACATGTTCCGAAGATGCCCGATGACAAACCATAAAAAAAAAAAAATGCTCCAAAGTAATCCAAGGATTTATGAGGCTAGAAGATGAGGAAGACCGAGAAGATGGCTGGATGATGAACCCAGGTGGTTGAGAGAAACAAACTGGAAGAAGAAAGCTAAGGATAGGACTAAGTTGTAGTTCAAGAAACAAAGACCACATTAATTTTTTATAGAAAATTGCATAAATTTTCAAATAAATAAAACCAAAATGAAATAGATTTTCAAATCAAATTTTAAGTTGAAAAGTATTTAAAATAATACATTTTTAGTGGAACATTGTAAGAAAAAATATATTTAACGTTAAAATAGTGAGGTAGAATTTACTGTGACTTAGGACTGAGGTTCCCAAACTTTTTTTCTCCAAACGGCACCCTTTCAGGGTCAAAAAAAAGATGTGCAGTACCCTTGTAAAGCTTTTTTTTTTTAATTTATTTATTCATATGTTTACAACTGTACATAAATACATCAAGTAAATTTGAGGAAAACATAATGGTATGTTACAAGCATGTAGAGAAACTACCCAATGGTAGCACTCTAAAAACATTTTTACAATATAAGGTCTCGAGGATTGTCCGGAATAAAAGAGGAAGCAAGATTAGAAACTAATGGGTTTGAGTGTTTTGGGAGTTTGTAATGGAAGGATTGATATCAGGTTCGGGCTAGATCGGTTACGAATGGAACATTAAGTTCTTTGTGGATGATTTTTTTGTAACAAAGTAGGGAGCATTTAGGATTTTACAAAGGATTTTTAATTGTAAGGATTGGATACGAGAGGAATTCGAAGGTTTAGTGAAGCCCCAGACCTCAACGCCGTATGTCCAGATTGCCCTTATTACAGTCATGTAGATCAGTCTTTTGTAATATGTTGGAAGTTTAGAACGTTTGTCTAGTAAGTGTTATAACAGTCGAAATCGTGCAATTTCCTGTCTTTTCAGTCTTGTGTGAGGATTCCAGGTTAGTTGTTTGTCCAGTTAGCGTATCTAATGTAGTCCACGGTTGTGGATCTGTTCGACAGGGGTAAGAGAAATATTATTAAATGAAACTGTAGGGCAGTCGGTAGGTTTACGACGAAGGGTAAAGATGATTTGATGGGATTTGTTGGAATTAATCTTAATCCTCCAATTACGACACCATTCTTCGAGGGCTGTGATATAAGATTGGAGAGTTTGGAATACAATTAATTTTAATTTTAATTTGTTTTTCGTTATTTTAATATTCTAATATTTTCAGAAAAAAAAAATCCTTTGCAGCTCCTCTGGACATCGCAGTTTGGGAACCACTGACTTAGTATGATGTAGACTTTCGGAGACTTCAAACTATTTTATTTACTTATTCAATTAATGACCAACCCAATATTAGCATTGTAATATATAACATTTTAACTAATTTTTAATAGCTTTCTTACCAAAATGTTTCTATAAAATCAAAATTAATGAACATATTCATAATTTGACCAAATTAATTGGCAATGCTCTTTTGAATGGACAAACCTTCAATTTCAACTCAAAGTAGGATAGTATAAGTTGTATGAAGCGTGCATATTTTTAAAAAACGTTATTTATGACAAAAATGTGATATTTATTTATTTTTATTTTGCATATGTTTTAAGGAAGGTATTCGATACTAATATTTTTCAACGTGAATACGTATTCAGTGAAGCATAAAAAGTAACCTTTATTAAAACTATTAAACAGGAATCATTCCGAAATTCAAAATTACAGACCCAATATTAAATCCGGATTTTTTAAAAAATAATTTTTAGTATAAATTAAGAAATTTTAATGAAAAACAGGAGTAAATTTTCATTTTAGTTGATTCATTAAATATGTTGTTAAGGTTGGAAAATTGATTGTTAATATGTTGGGCATTAATTGATTTGAATTAGAAATGCTTATAATTCACTTGTATTATATGCACACGAAATAATTTAATTAATTACTGAATCTGTGTATAATGCACTACATGAGCTTTTGGCAGCTGTACATGGGAGGTATATTACATATGCAAGATTTAATATTCTCACTGTTATTATAATATTCATATCTTTATTTTATTTTTACAAGAATAACATGCCCCGGGTAGTGGGAGGTGAGGAAATAGTTTTATTAATGTTAATTGAACCTATATTTGTCTAATTTTCATAATTGGAAACCGTAGTTTTGTTCAGTGAAAAATGAAAGTGAAAACTCAAAATTGGTAAAAAAAAAACAACCAAATCCTGTAACAATAAACTTTAATCTATAATATTAATACATGGAAAGCGTACCTAACCTTGTTTGATTCAAATTAATCTCTCTCTCTACATTTATCTTTTTTTTTTTTTTTAATAATTTATTTATTATTATTTACAACAGTATAAAAATATCTACAACAAGTAAATTTAATGTAGGTGACATAGTGACATGATACAAACACGTGGAGAATCTACCCATTGACAGAACTCCAATAACATTTCTAGAGGAGAAGATCTCGAGGCCATCTTCTTTTCAGACCCCTAGGAGGATTATTAGGTAATGAAGGAGAAGCCAGGTTAGAAAAAAGTGGATTTGGGTGGTTGGGAAGTTTATCATGGAAGTTTTGGCCAAATCAGAAACATATGGGACATTGAGGTCCTGATGATTTGATTTGTAACAAAATAAGGAGCATTAAGGATTTTGAACTGTAAGGATTGGATTCGGAAGGAATTTGATGGTTTAGTGGCGCCCCAAAGCTCAACTCCACCAGGCATGCCACACCTCTCACAAGGACCGCTGTGTTCTCCCTTCTCGTTGGATCATACCAGCGTGCGGTCGCTACTCTGCTGCCACCCTCCTCAGATCTCTTCGCGTAATCTTCGCTGCCTCCTGGTCATAGGTTTCTTGTCCCATTTCCTCATCTCCTCTTCCGGTCATTAATGCTTCTGAAGATTCCGACGACTCACTAGACGATTCCTCCAATCTGGGTAGCCCACGTCTTCTTCTGACTCTCTGGACGTTCACCTTCATAGGTTCTTAGTTCTCCCCGGTCCGTCTGCTTCCTTCGGTAGAATGCCGAAGATGTATCGGCATTGTTTTGCAGTGTGTCCTTCATCACCGCACTCGAAGCATCGCGTACGAGGGCACCGGAGGGAGGGAGGGAGGGA
>NW_027105174.1:560485-565272 GCF_000696795.3 Halyomorpha halys | reverse complement strand
TATATATATATATAGAGAGAGAGAGAGAGAGAGAGGGATGATTCAGTGGTAAGGCTCTATGCTACTAACTCCAAGAACCTGGGTTCAAATCCAGTCTCATCAAGTAGGTACCCTTAATTGGGGAAAAATCTGGCAGTCTAGCGTGATTCCGACCAAATCACCTGCTTGCACAACCGTTGATCTAGTAATTATAAAGAAAATATATATAAATAAAAAATAAAATAAAATAAATAGATAAAAATAATAATTCATCAGAAGGACATTATCAGGGACTGTTGTGGATGAGTTTATTTGTGAAGTGATAAGGAGCATCAAGGATTTTACGGAGGATTTTTGAATGTATGGATAGAATGCGGGAGGAATTTTATGGTTTTGTAGAGCCCCAGAGCTCAATTTCGGATGTCTAAATTGTTCTGATTATCTAATATATAATAATCTTTGTGAATAATAATAAATAAGTTTAGAGCGTTCGTCAAGTAGGTGTTGTAGCAATCGAAATCTTCTAGCAGTTTCTTGTCGTTTCAGTCTTGTGTGTGGATTCCAAGTAAGTCTCTGGAAAAAAATTTAATTTGAGAAATTGATATTTTCTACTATCACTTCACGTTGACTCACTTTGAGTGATCTTCCAAAACATCTCATGACCTATACTTATTTTAACTCTGCAGGATGTTTATAATATTCTTAGACAGGAAGCATTGTCAGCCATTAATATTAGGGTCCTTAATATCAAACGCTCATTGTAGTATTAAGTTATATTATATTTCACAACATGCCCGCAACATGCATAGCATAATATGCTAATGTTATGTAAGTTATTCCGTTGTTGTTTTGGTTCTATTGGCGTACAAGAGCTACGCAGCTAACATATCCGATTAAACTATTTAACCAGCTAATCAAGAAGCTACTTCGTTAGAAATGCGCGTGATAGAATGTAGAATCAGACACAGCCCGCATGTTAACTAAACCGAATTGCATTTCTCTTGATTACTAAGATGCAGTCATGGTTTACTACCACACTACGCATTTCCTTGGGATTAAACGTATTTTTTTCACGTTAGTGAGTGAGCTAGGGGAAACCGTGCAATCAGTAATAATGAGACAAATGATTGAGCGAGTAAACTCGCGTAATTTAATCGACGCTAATGTTTGTTTTCTGCCTCGTTTCATCCAGTATCAAATGTTTGCTTTATATCTGGGGTAATTGGTGGTAGTGCTAATAAATGTAGGAGGCGATGGTTGATAATGCGGAATCATCTTATATTGTCCATACATTTTCGTTTTTCCTGAAGTGAGTTTTTTTTCCAAATCTTTGGCTCACATAAGTAAAGATCTGTGATGTGCGATCGGGATAGATCGGGTGCCCTCGGTTGTTCTCGATTTTTCAATTTCTCTAAGCTCCTCTCTCCATTTTTCCAGTTTTATTATTTAATTATTCATAAAATTTTCTCTCTTCTTTAAAATCTATTGTATTATTGGTAACAATTCAAACTGATTCTTTGCTAAGGTACTTTATAGGAAGAGTTTTTGAACGTTCTTCATTTTAGGGCTTTTAGACTATTTTAATGAGGATCAGGACTATCTGATATTAATTTACGATAATTTACTAAGTTTAATCAAAACCCTTAGTCATTTTTAAGAAAAATCCTGAAACTGTGCAAACTTGATTCTCTTAATTGGTACTTCAAACTCAGTCACAGTTGCTGTCACATTCAAGACGTATATCTGTCTTAATTATGTAAATTCAGATTCGTAAGGCATTTCGTTCACATGCTGTTCACACACACTCGCACGATCGCAATACTTCACCTTTCTACATATTCCACATGTAGGAAAGAGAAAGTAAGAGATCATTATATTTTATCTCTATTATATTTATATCTTTACTGCATCCTCAATCATTATTTCCACTCAACTCAATCTCTAATATTTATTTAATGAGATTGAATTTTCTAGCATCCTCCACTCAGGCCCGTAAAGCCTAGTTCGGACTATACGATTACTTGATCGAGTTAGGATTACTTCAGCAAATAAATAGGCCTGAGTCGTTTGCACTATGAGCAAACAGAAAAAAAAAATAATAATCTAATAAAGATAAATCTGATGGTTGTTTAAAAGAGCTGGAAGAAGACATTTATGTGATAAAGGAAAAATACTATGGGTATGATTTGAAGATACGCTGTAGGGCTAATTTTTTTTTCTGAAGAAAATTACACTGAAAGATCCAAAAGAATGCTTCTGATCTTTGAGAATGATTTTTTAAATTTTAAAGTTGTTTTTACGCTTCAGCGACACGTTTTGAGGCAGTTAGGATGTATAATGAACTCAACTAAAATGGGAGATACGATCTAGTTGTGGAGTGCTACTGGCATAAAATACTTGGGGGTTTAGTAGGAGGCGCAACCACCCGAAAAAAGATATTCTGACTCAAACTACTGATATACTAAGTACCGTTCCACCCCGACTACACAAGCCCTGAAGTCGTTTTAGAGTTATCAGAACAGTATACTACAGAACATTTGGAGAGGCACATCACTCGAGGGACGAAACATGAAACACATACATAACAAACTACAGCTGGAAACAGTACAACAACACATCACACGAAGACACATTTATTGATAACCTTCCTGCTTCCTTCGACCCAGTGTTCTCTCACACCACCCCCTTCCTGTGAGGTGGCAAGGCAGGAAGGGTTCCATCAACCTCTAACCTTTCTATCCTCTCTTTTCCCTCCTTCCCTAACTCTGCTTTTTATTTCTTTTTGACCGAATCGGGAATTAGTTCAACAAAAGTATTAATTCCTCCTTCTAGTACCATTGGTAGAATAAGGTAATATGTTCCAAAGTGTGTTATGTATTTCATGGCATAGATTTATCTTATTTAGTTATTTTGTTTCAGAGAGATCTGAATATAAATGGCTCGATCAGATCATTTTCAAAATTACTCAACTAAATTTTTGCTATTACCACTAGAACATACCTGTCTGAATTACTAGCGTGGTCCAAACTTACAACGCTGATCCCGATCCCCTCATTGATATTCTCAATTACAATTAATTCTTGGCATTAAGCAATTGCAATTATAACAACCATTGTAATTTAAGCCATATCAATTAAAATAAAAAAAAAAATCATTAAAACTATGGTAAACCCTATCGATTCCACTAACATCATCTAAGATTAAATACATTCGATTTCTTCATCACCGTTAATCAACAATAGACAACAAAGTTCTAGGGAACTTACTCAAACCTACGCAAGATCAGCAATGCAATATTCTATACTAAATTGAAAACCGAAAATAAAACCAGAAACAGCTCTTCATATTTTTAAAACAATCCTCAGGCCGGCCACTGCTGATGTATGGATGTGAAGTCTGAGGAGCCGCATCCTTTACGAAAACTAAAAATTACAATTATTTAAATAAAGTCGTAATAATTGCAGTGGATGCTCCTTGGCTTGTTAAAAAACAACCAATTGCATCGGGAATTACATATAGAGACAATTGAGGATTACATTAAAAAAAGATTCATGGGGTTTCACTCCTAATTTCCAACAGTTAAAGAAGCAGTGACCTACAACTTGGGAAACCCAACCACAACCTGAATACTGAAGCCCAGGCTGCTGCAGGACATCCTATTATAAGTTCTATATTTATGAGTTCTGTCATTGGCACTCTAAAATTTAATTTAATTTTTTTTTTCATCTTTTTCTTAAATTACCATTCTTTTCTTTCCATTAGAATTCGATTATTTATTTTGTTAAATCCTTAAATGTCATCGCTTTTGTTATTAGCTTTACTTTTATCTTTTATTATGAATTATTATTTTAATCTATTTATTTTATCTTATTTTTTTTAATTTATAACGGTGTATTTACCCCCCCCCCCCTAAATCAATTGTTAAAAAAAAAAATTACCTCTTACATTAACCATAAAAGGCCCTCCAGGTCTATCTGGTATTAAATAAATAAAAAAAACGTTCTAGAGAATTCGTCAATTCAATTTTTTTTTAAATTATTCAGGGCCATTTTGGAGTTAAGTATTTGCTATTGTAATAGAAATTACTTAAAATTGTAATTAGTAATTGTTATTGTCTTTACTCGTAGATCGCAATTAAACCAAAGGTAAAAACACACCTTGAACAAAAGTTAGAAAACTTTAATTAAAACTTTTTTTGAACTCCAAAAGTATTACATTCTTTCATTAATTTTCCCACAAAAATTGTCTAAAGTAAGTTTTTATTCTTTAAACAAATTTCAGGGGAGTAAAGAATATCCTCGAATCACCTTACCCGGAAGTATAGAATGGGCCCCAATTCCATCGTTTGTAAACCCTCCAACAAAGGGTTGGGCACGCCTATCCTTAGGGTTAAAAAGCTATTTTATTACACAGTTATACTAAATTTTATTTCAAATTAATCTAAGAATTCAGTTCAATTACCTGTCTCTCTTTGTCCAGTTGCAATCGATTACTTGGGGATTATAAACAAATTTATAATTTTAAGTAAATATGTTTGGAACTTTAATTATATGCTTCTCTCGTCAAAACTAATATGAGGCAATGAAGACAAACAGGTATATGGCCCGAAGCTAGACGTGATATCCGAGGAACGGGAATTGGACGTGATGACCCAGTGACAATATCCTGTGCACGGGCGGCATCGAGCAATGGATTGCCAAAGCCGTGAATCGTCGCTGGTAATAATTGGGCCGACAGGAAGTTTATTAAGAGAAAGTAAATGTTTTTACCTATTTAAATAATTTAGAAAATATTGAATCAACTAAATA
>NW_027105174.1:553462-560435 GCF_000696795.3 Halyomorpha halys | reverse complement strand
TTTTATTTTTTCCATATCTGCTTGATTAGATATATATATATAACCTATATATAAAACCTTAATTTTTATAACCAAAACGAAGTGTATTTTTGGTTTATCGGCCAGTTTTTTTGAAAATCTAACAAATTTGCGTATCACACATGATCTTTCCAAAGAAATTGTATTAGTAAATATTCAACTTTAAATTTTAGTTTTTATATCATAAAAAATAAACTTACTATAAATTAGTCCCATAACCAAGTCAAATTTGAATGTTTTTTTTTCTAGAGATAATTTTTATTTTTTATTTAATGTATGTTTTTGAATTCATGAGAGTGAAGTAGCTCAGTAAATAAGGTACTCATTCCTGGGGCCGAGTTAAAACCGGGTATGGCAGATAATATTTCTGTTGTTGTAGCCGTGAGTTTATCCTGAAGATTCAAAATCTCTCCTGGGGCCACCCTTCCCCTATTCAAAGTGAATTTCCTTAATTGGAGGAAAAGCTTGGTGATATATCAGTCACATAGATTCAACACAATGAAGAGAATTTTTATTTTCGAATTTAATATTTTTTTGAGACTGGCATAGGGATTCCATGGAACTATAAATTTTTCTTCCATCTTAATAAGGACAAATGAAATCTCTAATCAGGCGCCATTTTGAAATGTTAGGCAGATGGCAAAATTATTAATGTCGTCATTAAGGGTATTCTTCAAAATGATAGTTTAATTTATTTGTTGTAAATGTGACTTGAGATAATTTTATTTTTATTATTATTTTATTTTATATATTTATTTTTTCATTCACATAGTTTATATTATGATTATTTTTTTTATCTTTCTGCTAGTGTATATTTTAAGAGAGATTTTATTTATCTTTATTCTTATTTTACTTTATTTTAGTAAGAATGTGATCATTCATCACTATTACCTATTGCCCACAATGGTGGGGCAGATTGTAATATCTATCAATAAATAAAATTAAATATGAATATATATCATATTTTAAAAAAAAAAAAAATAATCAATGAAATAATATTTATTATTTATATTTTATCTCTCAATTTACTTTATTTATTTGTTTTGTTGTTTGTTTGTTTTTTTCATTTCATTTTTAGCTTTAGGGTATTTCAAAATTCTTAAAAGGAAAATATTCTAAAGAATATTTCAAAATTCTTCATATTTTACTTCTTTCTTTATAAGTAACCGAGATACGGGGTAACAATAACTGTATAATGCGGGTGGTAAAAGTTTATTTTTCGCCTTTTGGATGTGAAAATAATTTTAAAAATGATAACGTCCGAACTGGTTTAGATGAATTAATAACTATAGAAGCACTAACCTTCTTAAGAGATACATTAAATGCGATTCATACTAAGAGAGTTACGTTGTAAAATTTATTCAAATTAGAGTGCTAGGGTTAAGATAGATTGGCGTATAGAACAAAAAAACTAATAATAATATATAAGGATTAGAAAATAATAATTTTTTTCATAAAATTATCCATTCGAATTAATTTATTAGAAATATATATTAGAAAATGTTTAACAGAAAATAATTAGAAACACCCGCAGGCATGTATTCTTGCATTTATTATCAATATTATTTATTTCTCCTCCTAAAGCTCTATTTCCCTTAGTTTCCCGTAGAAATGGTGTTTTATTCAGGTCACAATTTAACGCCCTTCGGATCTTGAATGAGGGGCTAGGGAGTGTTTACATCACTCAGCGGGCTTCGGCGGGAATGTTTTGTCAGTGGCAGGTCAGCAAAACACTAAAGGTATCATCATTAGTGCTTTACCCTACCGATCCGTTGGGGCATTGTCGTGTTCGCTCAAAAACACCCATGAATTTCTAAAATACAAAGTTTATTGTGAGGTAAATTTATTTCTCAGCTATTGTTTTGGTTAATAATTTATCTTCTGATTCGTTAGTTCCCATTAAACTCCATAATATTTCGATAAATACGCAATAAAAACAGTTCTCATATTTTTCAAATGAATAATTTTTAAGGATTAGAGGATTTACTGTGAAAAGGAGGTTAATCTAGACAAGCGTAGACATTTCAAAAGTTTAACTTTAGCAAGCTATAAAAAATTTAATTTATAATCTTAGATATGTTCATTGAAAAATTTTCAATGAATATGTTATAATATTCCTCTCCACTGAAACGTCTTTATAATAATTACTTGGTTCATTTTTAAAAAAAAAAATTGAAATCCCAAATATAGAGGTACTAGTACAAGAACCCAAGAGAAGAAAAAAGGCAGTTATCTCACCTCAATTTTTTATTACTTTAATGAAAACTATGTATAATTAATAGTCATAATCCATGAGTCTTCCAAGTATAAGTAGGGGGAATTAAAAATGGCGGTTGTTTCAAAGCGATAAAAAAAAAACTAATTTTTCATTCGGAGCTCTATATCTCAAAAAGTAGGAATAACACAAGAAAACCTAAGAGAGCATCATTTAAAGAAGAGCAAATTTTCTAAAATATGAGCCCTAATAGAGTTATTTATGTTAAATAGTTTTCGAGATATATCTTTTGAAAAAGCAACATTTCATTCAAAGAACAGTAGTTAGTGAATTTATTTTGAAAAATCTATATCTCAAAAACCATTTCACATACAGATGTCTTCTATTAGCACTCAAATTAAAGCTATTTTATTGAGCTATAAAGTATTTTATTATGTTTATCTTCGTAGGAGTAATAGTTTACATGAAATTTCCTAAAATAAATTGATTTATAGTTGTACGGACAAATGTACATTTGCCAAATTTATATTCATATGTGAATATCATAAAACATACTACCCCTACGAAGATAAGTGTCATAAACTACTCTATAGTAAGTTAAATTTTCTTTATTTTGAGTGTTGGCAGACATATGTACGTCTTATGGATCTAGAGATATATTTTTTCAAAAATCCAACATTTTATGGGAACAACTATAAAGTAACATTTTGTGAGTTTATGTTGTCAAATAACATAAAAAATACTATTCCTACAAAGATAAACATAATAAACTATTTTGTAGTAAATTTAACTAGCTTTAATTTGAGCACTGGCAAACATCTGTACGTCCAATGGTTTCTGAAATGAAGTTTTTCATAAATCAAACTTATTGTCCGAACAACTATAGATCAATTTATTTTAGCAAATATCACGAAAACTACTATTCCTACGAAGGTAAAGTTCATATACTTCTTTATAGTCCATTATACTTGCTTTAATTTGAGTGCTAATAGACATCTGTACGTCACATAGTTTCTGAGATATAGATTTCTCAAAATAAATTAACTGACTACTAATCTTTCAGTAGATTTTAAAGAAATTTTGCTTTTTAAAAAGCTATATCTCGAGAACTATTGGTCATAAATAGCTCTTTTAGGGCTAATATTTCAGCAAATTTACTCTTCTTTAAATTCTTAGATTTTCTATTGTTGTTGGTAGTTTTTAAGATATAGAGCTCCGAATGACAAATTAATGTTTTTTAAAGGTTTTGAAACAGCCATCATTTTTTATTCTCCCTATCTATACTTGGCAGATTCATCAATTTTGACTAGTAATTATACATAGTTTTCATTAAAGTAATCAAAAGTTGGGGTGAGATAATTGCCTTTTTTCTTTCCGGCTCTTGTACTATACGTAAGTACTTCCTCAAAGAAATGGGGGTTGGAGGTTTATCCGAAATATAACAAATCTATACTAAACAAAGTGAGTGGGCCGAGTTTTCATTCTCAATGGCAAGTAAGCTTCTTAGTTTTGTTAAAATAAAAATACAAATAATAGTTACGAATTATTATATAGCAAATATGGTAAGTATATTTTTGGATTAAATAATATTATTCAAAACTCATTTTAAAAACAAGAATCAATAATATTTCTCAGTGAAGTAGTCCGTCTTCTACAATCTTGAGGATTTTTATTTCTGAAATCTCAAAAATTAAAGTATTATGAATTCTGGTCTAAATGAGTTATCTTTTCTTAAAGAATCCCTTAACACCAAAAAACCTCCTCAGAAACTTTCTTTCCAGAGGGAGTGGTTTAATTTTTGCCCGTATCACTGCAATCTGCTAGATAGATTTTCTTTCCAGTTTCTTCTATTTTGCTTCTTTTTTAATATCGAACTTTAAACTTGTACTCCTACTTGTCACTGTTATTAAATAACTCTAAAAATACTATCTCACAATATAAAAACTACTATAGAAACAGATTACAGAATTACTGACACATAGATTTCGTTGTTATACTTTCCCGATAAAAGGCTCGTAACTCTAGTTTATAAAAACAGTTGTTACATGTGGATAGCACAATATATCCTAATGAAATTTTAGCATAATGTGCAAGTGAATAAATACCCTCTCTTATCACTACAATTATTATCTTATACATGTGAGGTTATAACAATGGAGGTTATGGAGCCTCACGGTTTTACTCCCCTTTAGTTTAAAAATTAAATATAACATTTATTTATAAATAAATGTGTGTCATCAAAAGTATAGTACATACTACAAGTTCTATCCCTTAACATAGAGATTTCAGGATCTATTTTAGTGGAGTTCCCTGCAAATTTTATTATGTATGACTACATTTACATTATTATTATTTAATTAAATTTACATTTACATTATTACATTATGATTACATTTGTAAATGTATTTCCTGTTTCTTCGCCTCCATCTTCTCTGATTCAGCTGAGACTAATAGAATATTCGTTAAAACTCAAACGTGTATAGAAACCTTGAAGCCTCTTAAAAATATCGGAGTCATCTTCGTTCATCACCTGACATGGATTAATCATGTATCCGATATAAAATCCATTTTAATCCTTAAACAGCCATATATTCCGTCAATCTTTCCCTTTTAAAAAATCTGTCTGTTGATTTACACCTCTGTTATTTTCCCTAATGTGTTCAAGGTTGCCTGCTTTCCGATGGCAATACTTCTATGGTACTTTCCTATTTCAATCCCTAAGAACTAATAAATGCTTCCCCCCCCCCCCACTTGAGGAGCAAAGAGGACTCCAGAAGATCCAGGTGCTTCTCTCCCAACTGAGTAACTAGTATTAATAGCCATTGTAGGCTAATTGAGGTTTATATAATTCTGTAGTAGATTTCAGTTTTATTATTTTTTTTCTCCTTAGTTACATATGCATGTTTTTATTTAATTATATAATAATTGGTATTTAGCTCGTTCCTATTTACCTAGTACCCTTCCTCCTAGAAAAATTATTTTATGGTTTAATATTGTGCTTATATATTTTTTTAAAAACTTGTTTCAAACTTATTTTATTTTTTCCGGATTTTATTACTTTAAATAATTTTTTTTTTTTATTGTGTAAAATTACAGTCTTATATTTATAGACAATAATACGGTTCATAGAGCTCATTCATACTATACATACAGATATATAAATTAAATGATAACAAAATAAAATATAGAAAAAAAAAATTGAAGTTAAAGCAAAATAACATATGTACCATAATCATTTCTATTTAGTAAATTCACATTTAGCCTGTAAAACTTGGAACCGAGATTCCCCCCTCCTCGTGGAGGAAACAGGACTCCGGAAGATCGCGGAGCTTCTCTCTCAGCCGAGTCACTGGTATTGCTAGCCAGTGTAGGATAAGTGAGGATTATATAATTCTGTAGTAAATTTGGGTTTTTTTATTAATTTTCTATTTCTCCTTAGTTACGTATGTATGTTTTTATTTAATTATAGAATAATTGGTATTTAGTTTGTTTCTATTTCAGAATTTTGCAATCTTATAATTTTCTTTTGTGTATTATACATACTATTATTATGTATGTCTATGGATATATATTCGATGTCAATTTTTTTTCTAAATTTTGGCACTTTTGGTAAATGTATAATTTTGGTTTTTCAATCGACCTCCTACTAACGGATATGCTTGAAAGACATCCCTAACTATTACAATGTTAAGGTTGGATTATCCCCTGGTTTATAGAAGACTCGCCGATAAACTTGAAGCAAAATTAAAACGTCTAATGAATTACTTTATAAGATTTATGTTCAGAGTTCCCAGGCTGTTATGCCAACCTAAAGTATCCTTTCCGATGGCAATACTTCTATGATTCTTTCCTATTTTAATCCCTAAGAAATAATAACTTCTTGCCTTACGTTCCTCTCCACTCCTTGAACAATCAATAGTTATGCCCCATCACATAGAACTGATTCCTTTAACAAATCCTTTCTTATCCGTCCCTCTTCCTTTCGAAATAACTTGACTGTTTCTATCCGTTATACCTCTTCCCTAACTTTCTTAAAACATCAATTATTTCTTCACATGCCAATCTTCCGAACAAATATAAAATGTATATAGTGACAATCTGATTGTTTAGACTTCATTGCTTTGCTCTAATGACCAGGAGGTGGACTCTCTACGAAATAGAGCATTACGTTTTTGAAACGGCCAAAATCATTCAGTACCATAGCTCTATTATTTATGAATCGCTGAACGAGGAAATGTAGGTGAGAAGGAGACATTTTTAAAATAAATTATAGCTTAATATTTAGATCAAGTTGAGTGTTTGCGGCTTTAGCGCACTTGCTACCAGTGATGCGGCAAGAGGGATGCGCTGGGATCTTCTGAGCTCTGCTCTACCCTTCACACGTGAGGGATAGAGTGGTCTCCGGGATCCTCAGGTCGATTGTGTAAATATTGTATATAAGAGTGTAAGTGTGACTAGAGATTATATTATTTCATTTATTTATTTTTTTCATACACATAGTTTGATTATGTTCATTTTGTTTATCCTTCTGTATGTATTTATTTAAAGAGGGATTTTTTTTTCATTCATTTATTTATTTTATTCTTATTTTATTAAGAATAAAATAATGACCATTTCATTTAAATTTCAATTTTAGGTCTACCGGAAAATCCTTCGTAAAATCCTTAATGCTCCTTACTTTGTCACAAATCAAGTCATCCATCAGGACCTCAATGTTCCATATGTTGCCGATTTGGCCAG
>NW_027105174.1:546046-552546 GCF_000696795.3 Halyomorpha halys | reverse complement strand
TCATTATGTAATTGTTTCAAATTTATTTTACTTTTTCCGAATTTTATTAGTTTATATAATTTTTTTTTATTTTATTGTGTAAAATTACATTCGGTCTCATATTTATAGACAATAATACGGATCATAGAACTCATTCACATCATACATACAAATATAAAAATTAAATGATAACAAAATAAGAAATAGAAAAAATAAATAACAAACGAAATTAAAGTTAAAGCAAAATAAAATCTATAAAATAATCATTCCTATTTATTAAATTCACATTTAGCCTATAGAACTCCGAACCGAGATTTTTCCCTCACTTGTGGAAGTAAGAGTAGGACTCCGGAAGATCCCGGTGCTTCTCTCTCAACCAAGTCACTAGTATTAATAGCCATTGTATGCAAAGTGAGGGTTATATAATTCTGTGGTATGTTTTAGTTTTATTATTATTTATTTTCTCCTTAGTTACGTATGTATGTTTTTATTTAATTATGTAATAATTGGTATTTAGCTCGTTCCTATTTCAGAATTTTGCAATCTTATAATTTATTTTCTTTCATGTATTATGCATACTATTAATAAGTACGCCTATAGATGTTTATATTAGTCTATAGATTAGGGGGACGCGGTAGCAGCGTGGCAACGCGTCAGCCTACCAACCCAAAGGTTGTCATATCAAGTCCCGTTCCCACCCTGGCTTTTTTCAAGCATAAAATAATTCAAAACCTCCCTCCGGACATTTGTGAGACCCGTTAGCCAATGGGGCACTCACAAAAATAGTGACCCATATAATAATAATAGGTGTTTATTGTATATCAACATTTTTCTAAATGTTAGCACTTTTTGTAAATTTATAGTTTTGGTTTTACCTATTATTGATTACTGATTACCTAAAAGTAATAAATAATAAAGATAAATTATTAAAAAAAATTTAAAATAATAATGGTTCACATGTTTATTAATGAATTTATCAGACCACTTTACAATTTACAATCGAGAATAATAATTTCTTTAGATTGGTACAAAATTAGATTTAAGTCGGTAAACGATCTTTAAACTTTTAATAGTACCTAGTCATAAAGATAGTTATTTTATTTTTATTTTTTTAGTTTTGTTTTCCGAATTAATGTTTCCTCAGAAATTTATTCATAATTGTATTTTTTCTTTTATTTTCCCGTTGAGCGAAAGCCAGTTAAGTTGTAACATTGCTACGTCAGATAAATATTACAATTGTAATCTTTATTGGGCCAAATAACATTGCGACTACTAAAAATGTATCTTAGTATACCCAAATGTATATTATTTTATCTACTTACCACCAATTATGCCGTCAAAAATTCAAGGTCAAAGTAATAAATAAAAAAAATTAAAATTTTTGTATTAAATAAAACGAGTATGAATCACAATTTTAATTATTAGGCCTAAAGAAGTTTCCAAGTTTGTTTTCAGATTTGAATACGTACGGAAATATTGTCGATTGTGGTTTTTTGTTTGTACTTAATTTATGTATCTGTGGCTATTTCTTTTACCGCAATAAACTGCCATATCGTAATATTTATCTTTCAGTTTAAAACATTTCATCTCATTTAGAGTCCTCGATTACTCTGTGTTGGTAACAAGAAAATGACTTGGTCTTCACAGATAATAAACCTATTGTAGCAATAATAAAAATTTGTATATGTCGAATTCATTTATTTCATATTAATCTAACTCAGTTACTTGATATTTCTTGCATACATTTACAATCATACAATACATACCATTTTTAAATTTTGTTTATAATATTAAATAAATAAAATGATATTATTGAAAGGGTCAGATCAGCTTCACTCTCTTGAATTCGTAATGTTTCATTTCAATTACTAAGCTCATATCATGATATCATCATAGGAACATGTAATAAAAAATTAGGGACTATTTATCATTATTCGAAACTAGTTTACCCAAATTTAATATCTTTAGTTAACATTCCACAAGGACAGCTTTAACCATCAACTCTTCCGTAATTTTTTTCTCCCCCAAGAAACAGCTGGAAGAAGAAAGAAACGCCCGACCTCCAGATAGTCCCTGGAATTTTTCTCTGTTTAGGAATGTGACGGATGAAAAAGCTTTTTCCTGAAAAAAGTGTTGAAAAAGCACAAACGGTTGGAGGAAATTACAGTATCTTCAGAGATAGAAGGCAGGATATTCAATTACTCCTTAACACGATATCTTTCACTCTGAATTTTACCCCATTTTCCTCCCAGTGCGACTGGATCCAATACCGTTTTACTGGAAAAGCCAGCTTGCTGAGTTTAGCGAAAACATCCAGTAATTTTCGGCTCAATTATTCACCGATAGATCATTTCAATTTTTGTATCTTTTGTGCTATCGTGGTTTACTTGTTATGAGTGAGGAGTGGTAAATAGATGCATTTGTTCGACCTTGTGTGATTGAATAAGCGACACGTGTGTGAGTAATGTATAATAATGTATCATAATAAAATCAGTCAGGGGTAGTCAACAAGTCGATTGTGAGGCGAATTTGGTCGATTGCACCCATTGTCTAGGGTGGAATTCCATGTACCATACACTTAAAAGCCATTGTAGAAGACAAAACTTTCCAGCAATGGTTTAATGCATTCTGGGACTTCATAGAATTCTGATAGTCTGACACTATGATCTCCGCCCATCCAGCACAATACATTTTGACTTCTGTGCTACTCTTGTCATCGGACGCGACGCGTGAACGCAGTTACGACTTGACTCATCGAAGGGCTCAGTCGGTTAGCTTGAAAATTTGGTATTACATAAACAAGCCATATGATAGCTTTTTTTCTTTCGTATTAACAGTATTATTATTAATAAATATTATTCATCCTCGGTGAACACGTTGTTTCAATTTTTCTTCTGTTTAAAATGTAAGTACCTTTTCTTTGTTTAAAACTTTTTTTTTTAAATATTTATTTATTGCTATTTACAACTGTACATTATAATACATTTAGCAATCTGATCTAAGTTAAATTGGAGTGTTGCAGGCGTGTAGAGAAACTACCCATTGGTAGCACTCTAATGGCATTTTATATTAGCTGGTCTCGTGGCCATCTTCTTTTCAGGCGCCTCGGAGGATTGTCAGGAATGGAAGAGGGTGCAAGATTAGAAACTAGGGGATTGAGTGGTTAGAGAGTTTATAATGGAAGGAGTGATATCTGGTTTGGGGTAGATCGGTTACATAGGGAACATTAAGATTTTATTTGTGACAGAGTAAGGAGCATTGAGGATTTCACGAAGGATTTTAGATTGTAAGGATTGAATACGAGAGGAATTCGAAGGTTTAGTGGAGCCCCAAAGCTCAACTCCATATGTCCAGATTGGCCTTATTACAGTCATGTAGATCAGTCTTTTGTAATGTGTTGGAAGTTTAAACCGTTTGTCTAGTAAGTGCTGTAATAGTCGAAATCGACGTGCAGTTTCCTGTATTTTCAGTCTGGTGTGAGGATTCCAGGTTAATCGCTTGTTTGTTCTAAATAAATTGCTTTTCTTACCTACATATTTATTTGATAGATGAACATTCTCAGTAACATATCTCTAAACTGCAGTCATTACAATAATGAGGAATAACAATAATTATTTAAATTTAGACGTCAGTATTGTAAAACGTAATATATTGTAACATTAACCAACTTCTTGTAAATTTGAATATATCTATATTAGATTTTAGATTAATTTTTAATATAATTACTTCCCCCGATCGTAATATGCAGTATTGTTATTATTTCTCTAAATGTAACGGAGATAATTACCACAGTTATTAGATTTTTCAAGGAAAATATTTAATTCAATATTTATTCTTTAAATTGTCATATTTCTTTTCATTCTAGTATATCCATGAACATGAGTAGTAAACCGGAAAAAAACGAAAGTTTATCATTTAATGAAAAATGGGAACTCGATTACTTTTTTACAATGGTGAATAATAAATGTTGTTGTTTAATGCACCTTATACTGAAAATGTATAAACATTGTATGTATTTCACACCCCATCTCCCCCTTAGACTACCCCCCTATAACATGTAAATCGCGACACACTTTCAAGATAAAAGGTAGATCATATATACAAAAAGGTTGGTTACCCCTGCTATATGTGTTAACAAACTAGTTAAGTGGGTGTTGAAACATATAAACTGTATATTGAAAAAAAAAATTGAAGATTAAAAAACCGAGTTTTATTGCTGTTCTTAATTTTATTGAACTTTGCAAGTGGTAATTGTCTAATTGAATTTAAATAACAAGTGGTTAGGTAAATTGTTTAAGTAAAGCCAATTTTAAGTTTCAGCTGTTGGTAAGTTTCTCTTGCCGTTTCCTATTAGCTACTGAGGGGTTGTTGAGTTACCAAAAAGGTCAATTTGTTAATATTAGTTAGTTATAAAATTTAAAACAGTTTTTTTATGTAGTTAATTGTCTGTTTTATTTAATCAAATCTTTAAACTATATATAAAATTAGAAAATTTTAGTGTTATAATATATAATTACGACAAATTATAAACTATAATTTATTTGAGAAGATGTTTGGGAGGTGCGGTCAAAATATAAAACGAATAAGTTGAAATAACTTATTTAATCATGCCCACGTTTCGACTAGAGTTTCCAGTCTTCATCAGGGCTAAGAACAAAGAACAAGATAACAACCAATGAATACAAAAAATAAAATATTAACAGAATGACATAAGTTAGAAGTGGAAAATAAAATGAATATATAGGTAATTGAACAAGTAAGTAAAAATAACATAATTAAGGAAATAATATAAAAATAAAAATTTTAAGTTATAAAATGCAAAGGAATATGAATATTTTAGTTCATTAATAATTTATATATGATTATAATAATAATTGAATAATGAAACATATTGATGAAGGAATGATAAAGAAACAAAATATGAAGTTAAGTTAGACAAAAGAAGTGAATAGAAAATATAACAATGATAATATATGGTGAACATAACTAATAACATGGGTAAGAAAAGAATAGAGAAGGAGGATGGGGGGGGGGGAGTAAAATAAAGATAGGAAAAAAAGAGAATAGAACATAAAACGCACCTGCTCGAAGCAAATTTGACAGCCAAGTGAGCTCCGCGCAACGAACGGTCAGACTCAGAATTAAAAATTATTTTCTCTCCATAATTTTAATTTTTAAATTATTAATTGACTAAAATATTCAAATTCCCTTGCATTATATAACTTCGAATTTTTATTTTTATTTTATTTCTTTAATTATATTATTTTTACTTACTTATTCAATTACCTATATATTCATTTTATTTTCCACTCCTTTCGTCACTTTAATTTTATTAATTTCATTCTGTACAATTATTTACTTTATTTCATTCTGCTTATATTTTATTTTCAATATTCATTGGCTGTTATCTTGTTCTGTTCTTAGCCCTGATGAAGGCTAGAAATTCTGGCCGAAACGTCGGCACGATTAAATAAGTTATTTCAACTTATTTGTGTTTTATTTTGACCGCACCCCAACAATCTTCCCCTCATATATTCATCCACTATCAACCATTTCTCATCATTATAATTTATTTCGTTTGTAATGTAGTAATCTATGATCGACGATTATTATTTTAACAAGATGAAAATTACAGTTAAATATACTAGAGACACATGGATTGATGCGTTTAAATAAAAATTCCTAACTTTCATTTTTATTTCATTATTTTTATCAAACAATCAATCAATAAATTAATATGATTTACATGTATTTAACCCTTCAGATGGGAGTTATGTCTGACAGAAAAGAATATTTCAGTATTAGTACTGGTGTGTTCCAGAGTGCTGGTAAGCTCCTCAAATGCTTCAGACAGTCTTTAAGTTGTTGAATTGTATACCTTAGAGATATATGTTCTTCGTAAATGAGTAATTCTTTATTGTGTTATGCTTTTGCATGACTAGGCATATAATCCTCACAAATATGTATGGCGTTAATCAAGTCATGTGTTCTTCTTGAGAATATTTTGTTCCAAACTCACATTTTGCTGTACCCTCATCCCCTCATCGAACACATTTCTTACGTGCCTCAAATTTTCGTTAATTTTGTGAACCCTCCTTCCTCTCATTAATTTAGAAATTAGTTACATGCCTGGGAGATATATGTTCCTCATAGCACCAAATCAATATGTATCCAACAAACATATGTTCCTCTTAATGCTAAATAAAAAACATGTTATATTCAGACTGTATTCTATGCTTATAGTTACTTACTATAGTTTCGGTGTTAACATGTCTTCGAAAATTAAGTATTGTGTAGGATCAGTAAAATAGTACTGGGCCGAATCAATGATAATGAATGAGTCAACCTAAGAATTTAATGAATAATGAATGAGTTAACCTACATCCATTGAAGAAAATTGAATTTAATTATATTATTTCAATTTCTTGAGACAAAGTAATTATTTATTAAATAAATCAAAATTTTTTTTTCCATTTTTGTCTCAACACTTTTATTTTTCACCAGTCCAACGTTTCGGCCAT
>NW_027105174.1:543036-545706 GCF_000696795.3 Halyomorpha halys | reverse complement strand
AATGGCCGAAACGTTGGACTGGTGAAAAATAAAAGTGTTGAGACAAAAATGGATAAAAATTTTTGATTTATTTAATAGAAAATTGAATTGATATCGCTACGAATCAAACATAATCCAGTCAAGAGATCGACCAAAACGTAATTGAGAAGATTCCATAAGTTCTGATTTTATATCATAACTGTTGTATCTCAAAGTGAGGAATAAAGAAGCGCAAAGCTTTAAGTTTTCACACAGATATAATTTAACTTACTACCCTTATTAAGTATATTAACTATTAAATTTTATGGCATTAGTATTAAAATACTCTTTAGAAAAATTTGTATGAAAGGATAATTATTGGACTTAAGTGGCATGAACTATAACACAAATAAAAATTGCAAGCACTCTGAAGAATTAGAAAAATTCAAGAACGTTGAGGAATTTCAGATGTATTATAACAAAAACCTGCATTAATAAACCCAAGACCTGATTTCAAACCCCCTTACCAGATAATTATTAATTCTATTACTGTAGCCGTGAGTCAGCCCTGTGGGTTGAGAAGCCCTACTGGGGCACACCCAGCCTCCAAATGGGTATCCCTAATTAGAAGAAAACCTGGCAGTTGAATTTGATCATGAACAAATCATGTTTTACCACCTTTGTTATGGCACTTATTTAAAAAGTACTCGAACCCTGAACATTCATGAGTTATAGCGGTAAAGATTTATTATTATATATAAATATATTAGTTTAATTTAATAGTTACAGATTTTTTTTTCAAAACTTATCAGAAATAAGGAAGACATATTTAATTTCACTTTAATTATTATATTTTGAAAACAATAATCTACCATTAATCAGCTGAAATACAATAATAAAATTATCTTATGTCCTATCTTACAAGAATAAAGTATACAAGCTCTCTGAAGATTGAGGAAAAATGAAGAACGTTGAGGAATTTCAGATATTATTTACTAAAAAAGCGGGGAACGGGTTAGCTCAATGAGTAAGGCGCTGCGTTACTAAACCCTGGATCTGATTTCAAATCCAGCTGTAGCAGATAATTATTTATTCTATTACTCTTGCCTTCAGAGTTATTAGAGTTGTAGTGGTAAAGATCTATTATTATAGTTACATATATTAGTTTAATTTAAAAGCTAGAGATATTTTTTTTTCTTTTTTACAAAACTTATCAAAAATATGGAAGAAATATTTAATTTCACTTTAATTATTATATATTAAAAGTAATAATCTGCCATTAATTAGCTGAAATACAATAATAAAATATAAATAAAAATCATCTAAGGTTCTATCTTTTTTTTTCTGGTTTAGTATATTACTCTTGCAATAAGATGTAATTCCTCATTAATACATCACTTTCCATATTTAATTACTATATATTACACATGGCTTGTATTTAAACTATTATTTCTTAAATACTTTAAATATAAATTTAAAAAAAAGAATATATAATTTGTATTTGTTTAAAAGATTGAAATTCTCTGCCTCATTCCAGCCCTAAGTTTATTATCTGCTTATCCTGTAAACTCCAAGGGAGGTTTCTGGAACGGCTGTGCCACTGAATAAATCATAGCTTGTTCAATCCTCAATGCTGGTTCCGAAGGTGTTCCCTTGAAGAATGGGATCCCGCTGGTTTTCCTTCGGTTTTAATGTAAAAAACGTTTCTTAAAAAAAAAAAAAAAAATATACTTTTAAAGGTTATTAACTTTTCAATACCTATAAGGTCTCAAGTAATTTTTTTTTTATAATTATTGTTTCTGACAATGCTGAGTCAAAATTATACGAAAATATGAACTATACATAAAAAAGATTTTCTGTTAGATTAAGTATGGGTATCACTTTTAAGTGTAAGTGAGATAAGTAATGGAAAAAAATTAATAAATAATAAAAAAAAAAACCTCTAAGTGACACATAATATTACCTATGAGTTACAATATTTTTTTTAAAAATACATTTATTTAATGACTACCAATATTCGAAATAAAATGCAAGCTTATAGTTTGTAATTATTTTTGTTTTTGTTTTATGACTAATTGTTTTGTAAATAATGACCTCAAATCAGGTGAGTTGAGTGGAAAGGGAAAAGAAGGAAATTTATGAAGAATGCATCCCTTTCCTTAAATACGAAGTCCGCGAGACCTTCGAAGAGAGAAAGTTACCGTGAGGTTTGCATCTCGAGGAACTATCCAATAGAACAAGGAGCTTCTTAGAAGAATTGCTGGTAGGTGTTAGCATTAGGGACATAGCGATCTTGGCGGAAAATGCTATTTTGGACTCCCAGAGTATTGTACATCATCACCTGAATGAGAATTAGTTCTTTTAAATCCATTTATTTATTTATTTATTTATTTTGTAAACTGCTTTACTGCTATGATGGTTTTGTTGCTATATATTGATGATTTTTGTAAATTTGGTCAATTGAGCGAAAGGTTGTTGCGGATTACTGGAGAGGAGACGTACGAACGAGTGAAACAGGGGGAATAATATATTGGTTGTTGTTGTTGTTGTTGTCTGGGGCTTAAGGGCGTAAAACCCTGAGGTCATCAACGCCCATGTTTCGTGCTTTATATTTTATTTCTATAATTCTATTTCACTTTAAATAATTTCGAGAAAAAAAAATTAAATAATTACTTCTGTTGGTATTTTTTTATTATGTATAACAGATTTTCT
>NW_027105174.1:526441-537351 GCF_000696795.3 Halyomorpha halys | reverse complement strand
TCATCAAAGGGAGACCGCGATCCTCACTAGACGGAGTCTAAGAGAGAACTGATATATTGGTTGTAATTGTTAAATAGGTAAATTTTTTTTTTGGCTTTGTGTGAAAATAAGGAAAACTAATATATGTATAAAGTAAGGAAATAGGAAAAGAGGAAAACTAATGTATGTATAAAGGAAGGAAGTATGAAAAGAGAGAAAAATAATTTTTAGTCAAGAAAAAAAAAAAGTATTTAAGTGTATTGTATTTAGTGTATTGATGATAATTGTTAGAAAAACTAAAAATGTTTATGTATTGTAGTGTATATATATCAAATTATGCATTGATGAGTACGCTGTGTGTTATAGCAACCCAATGTATGTAGCATGGCCAAATAAAGCATTTTTTCTCTTAAATTGTTTTTTTATTTTTATTTATTTAATGTGATTTACAACTGTACATATCGCACTAGTATTTCTAAAGTGGCACAACTCAAAAATCAGTGTTTTTGAGTTATGACTATGAAAGAAATTGGTAAATATATGTTAATGAATCATCAAAACTGTATCAACCTGGCTTCAGAGCTTGTCCGCCAGAAGGCAGTTGTGTCACTCTTGCTGCCTTAATGCTATTCCCCCTCCATAGGTAAGAGTGTCACATTGTCAGTTGTCTTGAATTGTGTCACTTTAGAAATAATAGTGCGATATAATAAATACAATAAGTAAATATGTTGTATGTTTCATATACACTTGAAAATCTTGGGAAGGAACCACCCATTGGTGGTACTTCAAACATTAATTTAAATTTTTCAGACGCCTCGGAGGATTATCAGGGATTGTTAAGGATGAAAGATTAAGAACTAATGGGTTAGGATGGTTAAGGAGTCTGGAATGAAAAGACGCATATCTGTTTTGTGCCAAATCTGCAACGAATGGGATGTTAAGGTCTTTGTGAATGAGTTTATTTGTAACGTAGTAAGAACCATCAAGGATTTTACGTAGGATTTTGGATTGTAAGGATTGGATGCGGGAGGAATTTGATGGTTTGGTCGAACCCCAGAGCTCAATTTCATATGTCCAAATTGGTCTGATTATCGTAGTGTATACTAATTTTTTGTAGTGAATGGGAAGTTTAGAGCGTTTGTCAAGTAAGTGCTGTAGCAATCGGAATCTACGAGCAGTTTCTTGTCGTTTCAGTCTTGTGTGTGGATTCCAAGTAAGTCTTTTGTCAAGATGGAGTCCTAAGTATCGAATCTGTTGAACAGGCGTTAGTGGAGTATTTAGAAAGGATACTGTAGGACAGGAGGGTAGAGATTTACGACGGAGAGTTAAGGTGATCTGATGGGATTTGTCAGGATTTATGTTGATTCTCCAGTTTCGACACTATTCTTCAATAGACGTTATGTGTGTCTGTAGTGTTTGTGATGCATTAGTTTCTCTTAAATTAAACAAAGAGTAAACCTTCTAAGACACTGAAACCTCAGAATTCCTTCAACAGAATTACTATAACGATGTCAGCATCACACCAATTCTTATTAATTTTTTAATTAAACAATACTAGCTATACAATAGAATAAAAGCTATTTATGTACTCTGAAGAGAGATCCATTTATTTTGTATACAATCTCAAAGAAGATCGCAATATGCGCTTTTAACTATATGCCAATGGTATTTTTCCCAATTACTTAATTTTATCATTGACCAAAATTCATTTAGAATATGCAGTATTTTAATATTGTGACTCACCAAACAATTATGTGAAAAATTTCGGAGTAGAGGAGAGTATGACATGAAGCCAGAAAATAAAAATTATAATTACTAAAATCTCTCAATAAAAGCTCAATCCACAACAGTGCTGTGTTTAAGGGCGCTATTCTTAAACCTAGGTCACAATAATGCTTCTAACGAGGATGGAGTGATAGGAGTTAAAATTATAGTACAACAGCCTAATAAAAAAAGTCTGCTGTTTCACCCCAATTTTTTATTCCTTTATTAAAAAATATGTATAATTACTAGTCCATATTGATGAGTCAGAGATAAAATTCTACATTATTAAAACTAGTTACAACACTAGAAAACCTAATAATTATTTTTTTTTTATTAGGATAGAGCTTGTTACGTTCAGTATTTTTAAAAATTTTGGAAAAATATATCTTAGGGATCATTAGACGTACAGGCGTCTATTAGCACTCACATTGGAGCTACTATAAAGTAGTTCATGACGTTTATCTTCGTAGGAGTTATATTTTTCATGATATTTGCCAAATTAAATTCACAAAATGTTTATTTCTAGTTTTTCGAAAAAATTATTGATTTGTGAAAAAAAGCTAATTTTTTAAAAGTATCTTTATAGAAATTTACAACTGTACACAATAATACATTCAGTAAATTTGATCTCAGTTATAATGGAGTGATACAGGCGTGTAGAGAAACTACCCATTGGTAGCACTCTAATGAAACAATTTATCTCAGGAACCATTACTGATTCAAACATATGCAAGGTTAGCAATGCTATATCCTATCCTAAACAGAAATTCCAAACTAAAACCAGAAATTACTGTTCTTATATTTAAAAAAATCCTCAGGCCACTGCTGATGTACGGCTGTGAAGTCTGGGGAGCGGCATCCTTCACGAAAAGGACAATCTTTTCAAAATTAAGTCCTAAGAATCGCAGTTAATACTCCTTGGTTCATAAGAAATAGCCAATTGCATCGCGAATTACAAGTGGAGTCAAAAGAGGATTATATCAAAAAACGGTTCATGAAGTTCCATTCCCAGTTGCCGATAGTTAAAGGAGCAGTGACCTACAACCTGGAAAACCCAACCTCAACCCGAAGACTGAAGCCCAGACTGCTGCAGGATATTCTTTTATAAATTTTTAATAAATATAAAATTAATTCATAGTCACACTACCTCTATTTACATATTATTATTATTCATTTTATTTATTCATTATTTTTTTTTTTCTCTCTTCCCTTTTTCAAATTAACTAGTTTCTTTTTACTATTAGAAGACAATTGTTTGTTTTATTTAAGTGTACCAATATCATTATTTTTTGTTATTAATTTTACTTTCCTCTTTTATTAAGAAGCATTATTCTTATCTATTTATTTTTTTTTTCTTTTAATAAGAACATTGTATATAGTTAGGGGTGTCATTTGTATGACTATACCCCCTCATAAATCAACTGTTAAAAAAATATATATAATAGATCTGGTATAAAAATAAAAAAAAAAAAAAGTCAGGAACCATTAGATGTAAAGATTGGGTGAATATCACTGTTATATTTTCCTCTTGATCTCTTTGACTATAATGCCTACCAATAGAGCTTATTCTCAAGCAAACCTTCTAGTGACTATAAAACTGAGTCGTACAACCAAGCTTAACCTCTGTAACACTCCTTTAAGTTTAAACCTGTACCACTACAACCCATGAAGGGTCAGGGGTTCAGTATTTTGTAAAGAAGTATTATTACTAGACCAACGGTTGTGCAAGTAGGGGATTTGATCAGAATCACGCTCGACCGCCAGATTTTTACCCAATTTAAGAGCCTGGGTGGACCCCTGGAGGGGGCTCTAAGAATCCACTGGAGTTGACTCACGGCTACAGTGTATCAGAAAACAATTTTCTGCCCAGCTGGATTCAAACTAAGGACCCGTACAGTTAGTAGCCACGCGCTTTACCCTGTGGCTCCTCTATAACACTCAAAATAAGCCATTTGTTAAATTTGTGAATGAAGAGAGAGCTTAGGAAGACGCCTGCGATAAAAGTTGATGGTCTTTGTATGCAAAATTTTATGACGATTATTAGTACCTTATTATTATTTGTTTAAATTTATTCATACATTATGCATCATTTTTGGCATACAGGAGAGGGGATTACCAACAGGGTATCACTCTATTCTAACCATGGTGTGGGATTAACTTTTTATTTCGTGGGAACACCACAGGAATAAAAGTCGAAACCCAACCCGTAATTTGAACAGGCACCGCAGGAGTATATTGGTACCTAAATTGAGGGACGAAGTTCCTCGAAAAACAAAGAAACATGGAAGTCCACTCAATGTATGGTCTTCTTTGGTTTTACCCCGATTCCTGGGAGAATTACATTGTAATACACATGTCCTGAGAATAGATGAATAATGGCTGTGTTATGGGAAGCCGGAGGCGAAATGAATGGATAATGTAATGGAGAAATTTGACGAGAAATCGTTAAAGAAAGAGCTTATTGTAGATTAAAGTTCTATCCTTTCACTAGTAAGTATGAAAAAATTGGATGGAAAATATAGGTTTTTGCATTTTTGGAGGGAATGGGTCAGAAAATGAGTCTCAGTCCCCAGTGGTTGGGAAAAGGCGTCCCGGTGGTACGAGGAAGCAATCATATTTTCCGCAGTTACTTTAGACTATTCAAAGTGTCTAATGTGTAGTTTGTGAATGTGCATGATCTCCAAATCTCCAACCGTAATAGTTTGGATTTGAAAAAATAAAACATAGGTAAAAGTAGAATGCTACAACTTAATTTTATAAGATGAATAATTATAAATACATTGCGAAAATTATTATAAATAATGTTTAAAAGAATAGAAGTAAACCCGGAAATACCTTTATAGTGCTAGGCGTCGCAGGATGTTTTGTCTAACACAGTCCACGGAGTCAATAAGATTGAAGATTGTCGGTACTTCAAAGACTATCTTCGTCTCTACTTTTCAGTAAACTTGCTAAAAGTGATAAAGTTTAATGAGCATTCGGGTAGTAATGGATATGCTAATATTCATATGTTTGATTTATATGTTAATTCGTATACAATAAAAAAATTAGACTGACTACCATTAGTGGTTCTTTGTTTAGTTAAACAGAGTTCGTAAAAAATCGATTTCCTCTTATGATGGTTTGAAACTTTAAAGATAAATTCAAGTACTACTTTTTTATCAGTGTAAAGGCAACATAAAGATAACAAGAAAGGCATTGAGAAGTCGTAGAGCTTTTCAAGGTTCTAGACAAAATACTTTTAACGATTTCTGAAAATCTTAACCTTGTGTTTTTGTTTCTTTCTTATTCAAGTCTCTTTTTTTTTTAGGTGTTAGTTTTTAATACAATGCCACTTCAGTACGGTAGTTCTAACATCCTTACAATTTGAACCGACCAAGAATTATCAATAATAAATAATATAATTTCAAAAAACTGAGTAAGGGAAGAATGGATGGAATATTTTGTAGATGGAAGGGGGGGGGGGAAGAAGCAGAGAGCCAGAAAAAAAATTCTAACAAAAGACTCTTCCCTAATCGAATTTCCAGCAGCTTTCATAGCTAATACGCACGCATGCACACACACACACTCCGTGAATCCCTCACCATCCCACAAAGAAATGGAAGTAAAGCATGAAGATTCAGAGACGCATTTCAATCGCTTTAATCGATGAACAAGTGAACAAAATGTGCTACGCGATCAAATCTTATTAAGTCGTCCAGAGATGTTGCAGTGAGGAAGTTGCTCAAAAATCAAAATAAACCAAAATGTTTTCGAGAGAGTATACACCAGTTAATATAACTTATTGGCTTTTTTAATATTTTATTGTATGTAGTTACCCTTTTCAGAGGGACGTGACGGGTTGGGGCGCAGGTCCCAGTACGCTCGGTTCGGAACGTTGTGGGTTCGGTTCCCACCTGGGGTAGTTAAACATTCATTTTTCGGCGGTCCCGAAGAATGAATCTTGACACTCCCACCTTGGTTAGTACGCGCCGGCAACCTAGGTAGGCGTCAGGGATTAGCAAAAAGGACCACTAGCCCACTTGCCGGACTTGTCCCCCCCACCAAATACCATTACCAGTATCCTTAGTAGTCCTAACCCAATTCATCAGCAATTATTATAGATTTTTGAGCTCCCAATGTATTTAATAAGACGGTGAACCAGTGGAGTGATTAACACACTGACTCATATTTAAGTGTAACTCTATTATTGCAAAATATTTATTTTATGTAGCCAGGCCTGGATACATGTTCAAGTCGGAAGAGCGTTATGGTGCGCATCCAGGTGCTGGATTGTTTTATTAGTATTATTATTTATTTTATTTTTTTAATGTTATTTATCCATTCAAATATTTCTTGTACCGGCTTTTTATTATATTTTCCTTTGAATCTATGTGTTAGTCTTATTCTCGTAAAATGTATTTATTTGTTGTTTTTTGGTAAACTGATCTACTGCTGTGACTATTATTAATGGTCTGATCTTACATTGCTGTCTATTAGTGAATTTGTTTAGCGGGTCACTGGAGAGGATCTAGAAGGGTGAATTGAGGAGCGTGAATTTGTTGATCGGGTGAATTAAATTGTGAAATGGTGAAATTGAAGGAACAGAGAAGGGGAAAAAAAGGAATGAATTGAAATATTTGGTGAATAGACTGAAATTGATTGTAAAAGGAAACTGTAGAGAAAAAACTGTTTTCTTTCAATTTTATTATATCCATGTAATTATATGTAATTTATATATGGGTGATTACGGACTAATGAGTATGCTGTGTGATGTAGCAGCCTGATGTATTTGGACAGCATAGATGAATAAAGTATTTCTTTCTCTCTCTTGTATCTTTAAGACGCTCGCAAATAAGTTCCTCCTCCTTGTCTTCAAGCTTCATCCAATGTCTTAAGCTCGTATGTATAAGCCAGTGATCACCAACACGGACCAAATGTGAGCAGCGAAAACTTCGAGATTTGCCGTGGGAGGGTCCAACAACACATGCTATTGTGACGATTTACTGTTAAAATTATTTTATTATTATCTTTCATGATGTTTATGTGTCAGCTGAAAGTTTTAACATTTAAATGTACTTTTAAGCACCCTCATTTTTATTTTATTTTTTCATTAGGGATCCCCTTTGCCCTAAAATAGGAGTAGGGATGGTCAGCACATGGTTGAATTTCCGGCTTAGTATTCCGCAAACTTTGGTATAAGCTATGAAGGAGATTAAAACTAGGAATTCCAAACCTGTTTTGTGCTAGTCCCTCCACTGTAACTTTAAATATGTGCTTGAACGGTCAGAAGAATTCGTTATTATAGGAGATTTCACTTCAAGCATTATTTTAATGCTGGCTCTTACACCTGTCGAATTGATCCGCTCTCTTAGACTACATCTGGACAAACGACTAGCCTGGAATCCTCACCCAAGACTAAATATACATGAAACTGCAAATTGATTTCGACTATTACAGCACTTACTGGACAAATGGTCTAAACTCCCAATTCATTACAAAAGACTGATCTACATGACTGTAATAAGGCCTGGACATACGGAGTTGAGCTTTGGGGCTCCACTAAACATTCGAATTCCTCTCGTATCCAAACCTTATAATCCAAAATCCTTCGTAAAATTCTCAATGCTCCTTACTTTGCCACAAATAAAATCATACATAAAGACCTTAATGTTTCATATGTAACTGATCTAGCAAGAATCAGGCATCATTTCTTCCATAATAAACACCTTAACCACCCAAACCCACTTGTTTCTAAACTTGCTTTCTCTTCCATTGCTAACAATTCTCCGTGGTGTCTTTAAAGAAGATGGCATCAAGACCTTCTAATTTATAAATGTTATCAGAGTACAACCAATGGGTTGTTTCTCTACATGCTTGTATCATACCATTATAATCTAACATCAAATTTACAGGATGTATTTTTATTTAAATACATTTGTAAATGTCAGTAAATAAATTTTAAAAATTGCCGTTTTTAATTTATATTATATTATATATTATATTAGGGACAACTACAATACCAATATTATACCGAAGAACAAACGTAATAATTTAGTTTAGGAACAAATAGAGGAGATAGGGTTTTTGGTATTACCAATATTTTTTAATAATAGAGAAAGATTTATTTCTGAACCACTCAATATTTTATACGATTTCATTAGCAATATTTTACTTAATTAAGTTTAACAGTTTTAAATAATATTTCTACTAAAAGAAATATTAAAAAATATTTATTTATTTGGTGGATTTTTCATTTTACTATACTATTTTTATTTTATTTTTTCTTTCACTTACTAATTTATGTGTTCCTGTAAAGTAGTTAATGGTTCATGGAAAATTAATAATTTACACAAATTTCGAATTCAGGTATTCGACGAAAATAAATAATTTGAGGTTCCCTTATTTAAAATAATCAAATCTCTCAATTTACTCTTAACAGTTGATAACTACAAATTATTAAAGAATTTGATGAATAAGAAAAGGTGAAGAATTGAGATAGGAGTTGGAGTCGGAAAAAGCCGAGACTGCCCGATCTCTTCCGATCACATTCACGAAGCTCTGAATCGTTCTCATTTGTCAAACAATTGCCTTATTGGAAGCGACAAAGTTACTATTCGTTATTTTTACCGGAAGAAACTTAAAAAATGAATTTCTATAGTTAGTGAAAGTTTAGTGCAGAGTATTGGTTATTTTGGGAGGGGAAATTTATCCGTTTCTCCTCCGTATATCTATTACTCGTTCTAACCGATATGTCCTGTACACGTAAACTACTACGTATTCAGATAGTTTGACATTCACAATATTCCATATGTATATTACCCATAATTCGAGAAAATGATAGTACTTAATTGAAAAAAATATAATACTTAGAGGTTATAATGTTGGGTTATTAATGCGCTATGGCAACCGATTCTTAGATTTATGTTTTTTATCTTTTTTTTTTTTTTTATTGATCGGCTTTGAATTTCTGCTTGATGAATTTCTGCTTCATTATTCTCGCATGGACGCTTTATTGACCAAACCTCTACTCTATAATGTAAGTTATTCCGTATTCCTCCAACCCCAGCGTGCTTGAGCGGTGATGATCCCTATCTGCAGAGTAGGGTAAGACCCTGTTATGAACTAATATGGCTAACATACTAAGGTTATTAGCCGTAGATCAATATGAGGTCCTGGCTCAATCAGTACTCCTCCATTTAGTTTCTGATTAGAATTGAGAAAGTGTCCTTAATTATTCTGGTCTGGTACTTGGAAGCCAATAAACCAAGGAAACTGCTATTACGGACTAAAATGCTACAAATTTCTATAAAGTTTTAATAATATATGCAACAAAATCAGTTTTTGTGAGTAACTTCAATAAGAATCTTTAGATCTATGACTTACAAACATATATTTTAGTGAAACTTGGAATTTATGTTACCAGAAAAATTTAGAATAAGATAGAACTTCGTAAAATATCTGTTTTTTTTTTTAAATATAAAATATTTCTTTGTTATATACGTTTATATATAATGAACAACTTTAATAATTATTTACATATTAATTATGAACAACTTTAATAATTATTTATATAATAATTATTTACAACTTTAATAATTATTTATATAATAATTATTTACAACTTTATTAATTATTTATATAAATGTAGTAGAGAAAAAAAAAAATCTGTCCCGCTACAATCCATCAAGAGTCCGGGATGCAGTACTGTTACTAGAACACAGGTTGTGCAAGGATTTAATTTGATCAGAATTACGCTCGACCTAGTAAAGGGTATCTACTTCATGAGGGTGGGTGAACCCGGTAAAGCCTCTGAACCCACATGCCTGGAATTCAGGACACAGTAAATAATATCCTGCCACAGCCGGATTTGAACACAGGTCCTTGAAGTAAATAGCACAGAACCTTACCTCTGAACTAACCGCTCCCATGGTTAGTATTATTATTAATTAAAATTCCATGTAAATCTTTCTAATCATCCTAATCCTTTGGTTCAATCCTTATCCAGTTCCACACATCCCTACAATCCACCTCGAAGGTTGAAACGGCAGTGACCAAGAGACTGAAGTTCTGGCAGAGGTCACCATTACCAGTGACGTGGTAAGAGGGATGTGCAGGGATCTCAAAGAGCTCTGCTCTACTCCTCACACGTGGAGGATAGAGTGGGCTTGGGGATTTTCAGGTCGATACTGTAAATATTGTATATAAAAGTACAAATATGACTTAGTGATTATTTTTTTGTTGTATATTATTTTTTATTTATTTTTATGTATAATTATCCTTTTATTTTTAATTTTTTTAGTATGAATGTTTCAACCTTCGAGATGGATTGTAGGGATGGGTGGAACTGGATAAGGATTGAACCAAAGGATTAGGATGATTAGAAAGATTTACTTGGAATTTTGATAATAAGTAATAACAATAATACTAACCAAGGGAGCGGGTAGTTTAGGGGTAAGGTCCTGTGCTATTAACTTCAAGAACCCTGGTTCGTATCCGGATGTGGCAGATTATTATTTTCTGTTTCACTGTAGTCCTGAGTCAGGCCTGTGGGTTCAGGAGCTTTCCCGAGTTCACCCACCCTCATGAAGTTGGTACCCTTTATGGGTCGAGTGTGATTCGGATCAAATCAACCATTGATCTAGTAAGAGTACTGCATCCCAGTTATGGATTTTAGCGGCACAAATTTTCTCTAGCAAAATAAAAAAAATTCAAATATGATATCTATGAATAAAATATAACTGGATATAATAAAAAAAAAAAAAAAAATTATCCACGAGATACAGGAATATAAATTTATGTAACTATAAAATAAATACATACAATACATGTCAGGTACAATTTCAGTTTGCAGTTCTCCAAAAATTTATAGATTAATGCTATTTTTTTTACGATTAAAATTCCTTTTAGTATTTATATAATTTGTTGTATAATTATAATATTTTACTCACAATTTTAGAGTAAGATGCTGATTAATTAATTTTTTTCTACCGAAATTTAAAAAAATAAAGAATTGTTTACATTGAAGACTACACAACCTTTCTTGAGCCACTGAATAGCCGGCCTCTTTGACTAGAACACAGAAGGGAAACTTAAACGATTCCTTTCAGTTTATCCACTAATAATCTATAGGCCCTTTTCAATGCCCTTATTCCCTTAGGAGTTGGAGCTGATCGCAGTTCCCCCCC
>NW_027105174.1:517149-526391 GCF_000696795.3 Halyomorpha halys | reverse complement strand
CCCGACCTTTCTTCCTCCCCTCCTCCCGCACTTGTCCTTTTATTGTTTAACTATTAATTTTTATAAAAAGACCTCATTGCTCTCACTCTCCAGCCACTTTTGACTGAAACGTTAAAACTTCGCTTCTTATCTTTTATACTTGATGCGAGTATTTTCTTGCTTTATATATTCCAATTCTTTACATTTCTCTCTTATTCTTTCCACTGACTATTTGTTATCGAAATTCGGATAGCACTATTACATTATGAGCAGAGACCGGATATTCATCAATTTTTTTTTTTTTAATTTGTTATACAGGACCATAATCTAAAGATTGGATTTGCTAAAGCATTATACAAATTTTTGTTTGTATATAATTAAATCACTTGATTGCTTAATATCATAATTAATAAAAATATCGATTTAGTCTCACACTTTTTATTATGAGGTGTAGATAGTTGCCCGTAGATTAATAAGTGGCGAAGATGGTCGAAGGGGGGGGGGGAGGAGAGTGTGGTCAGCCAAAAAAAAAAACAAGCTTAAATTTCAAATTACCAAACTTAAATAGCTTTCTATTCAACAAAACTCATGGAATGTTTAAAAATCACAAAAGATCAATTAGTTATAATAAAAATATATACACCGACTCACACTTTTCATTATGAGGTGTAGATAGTTGCCCGTAGATTAATAAGTGAATTATGAAGATGATTATGATTAAGAAGATGGTAGGGGTAGATATTTTTATTATAACTAATTGATCTTTTGTGATTTTTAAACATGCCATGAGTTTTGTTGAATAGAAAGCTATTTAAGTTGGGTAATTTGAAGTTTAAGCGTTGTAAACGCCATATATGAATGTTACACTAAACAAAGCTAAATTAATGGCTTATTGATTGCCATTAATGACAAAAAAGAGACGAACTAATTTAATATTCAAACAAGATAGATTTAAATAATGAAATCTTATAATAACAATTATTTGATTTATTTAACTCAGTGAATCAATATACAAAGTGAGTTTTGTAATAAAATGTTACCATGTTATATTATTAACGGCAATACTATTAACATTCTCAATTTTACAAGCATATATAACAGGTGTTTTATTGTTAAGTGGATAAGCTAAAAATATAAATTGAGAATCTCAAAACAATAAACAAATGTACTACGAAGGCCTCTTGTTTAAAGCTTTGTTTAGGAGATATTTGCGTATATAAATTATTTAGGTTACAACTAAAAATTATTTTGCCTTCCAATTACTGTATTAGTTGAATGTAAACATTAAAATTCATATTAAATGTTATTCAGAGTGATTACCTAGAGCATTAAGGCAGACTCGGCATCTTTCTTTGACATCAGCAGTGGCCGAACATTATTTATTATTTTTTTTTTTTATAACGCTCTCTAGATCTAACACCCCTAGATTTTTTTTTATGTTGATTATGGCGATGACTTGGCCTGGACAATGAATTTAATTCATTACGAAGAAAGGTGATTGAAACATTAAAACATAACACTTAACTTAATGCTTTAGCTGGTCACTTTGACTAAAATTTAATATGAATGCTAAATTAAAATTAGTTGGAACGCAGATTAATTTACTTCTTATAACTTATAACAATGAAAATATTTAGATGTGAACATCTCTAAAACAAAGCGTTAACGGATAGACCGTCATAGGAAATTCTTAATTCATATTTTCATATAGTAGGGCACTATATAATAACAAAGAACTGAAAAAAAAATATACTGAGATATTTTTCCTTGTATATCCTATATATATACACATGTAACCACTACAAATACGAATTAATATACGAAACAACAATGATAAATTCAGAAATAATCGAAAGATAAGGTGAACTACAAATCAAAAATGAGAGTAAAAATTACTAAAAAATTGTTTTGTTGCTAGAGCTTTCCAGAAATGTAAGGGGGACATTTATTCTTTATGGTGTAAGTGAATGTGAGGTACTGATGTGGCGTTCAGCTTGAGTAATTGATGCAAGGACCAAGGTGGTTTGGAATTATTTAGTAGTTGGTGGTGGTTTATGGCAGGTACAGGAGACTGCTGAAGATTATTAACTCTGTTTCGATTGGGTTAGATCTTATTTTATATTTATTCTTAATGATTTTCATGCCATGTCCCACATAAAAATTTGCACTTAAAATTAAGTTAAAAGTAATTATAGAAACCTACTAAATCAATGAGAGATATTAAGACGTGGTAAATGAAGATAAGGCAGTGTACATAAGGATGAAGTTCAAGAAAGGATAAGGAAGAAAATAGCAAAGTGACGTTCGGAGATCATAGTGTTAGTTCTGTAAATCAGTTGAAGTACCTGGGAAGAGATAATAACAAAGTAGAGAACGAATAGAGACGAGGATAGCAGGATAGGAAATAGATACGAAAAATATTGAAGTTTAGAGCTCCCTCTAAAAGAATGAAAGTGGTAATTTACAAAACTATCATAAGGTCAGTAGTGATCTATGGGGGATAAACATGCCCCTTGACAAGAAAAGCGAAATAGAAGCTCAACTCCTGGGAGAGAAAGATATAGAAAAAAATATGGGGAGGAACCTCGGAAAATGGAATGAGAAGAAGAAGGAATGAAATGCTGATGGATCTGTTCGGGGACCAACATCGTGGCTTTAGTCAAAACACCACGGATAAGACTGAAGTAAGGTTGAAAGGATGCCCGATGAAAGGATACCCAAAAAGATGGTTTATACCAAACCAGATGGAAAATGGAAAAGAGGACTTCCCGAATCAGATGGCTGGACGATGTGGAAGATTTGAAGCTTTTAAATGTTGAAAGATGGAAATAGAAAGGAAGAAACCGCGAAAATTGGTTGATTGTGGTGGGGGAGGTCCGGGTTGTTGTAGGACCGCAGTGTCATAATAATAATTTTACTATATATTTCTATTGGTTTCTTATGGAAATCGATGTAATGGAGAATGAATTATATATCTATTTCAATCAATGGTTAGATAGGTACACGTACCTGCCACGTTGTGCTAGATGTTTTTAGTTATACTAGGTATATATACTGGATATCTTTTCAAAAAGTATCCTACTCACCAAATGGTACTTACTTAACTAACAGGTGGCAAGCAGGGTATTTAATCCATCAAATTAATTTTCAAATTAATTAATCATTTATATATGTCCGATTACGGATTGATAAGTATGCTGTGTGATATAGCTACCTGATTTATTTAGGCAGCATAGATGAATAAAGTGTTTCTCTCTCTCATGAGATTTATTGATATTTATTTATTACAAATACTTACAGATGAGACATATGTCAATTCATAGGAGAGCTTTCGAACAAAACCTGTGGATTATAAAATAAAAGTGAGACTAATGGATTTATTACTATTGTAATTCTACTGTCTTTACTATTCAATTTGGATTGTTATTCAAATTACAGGATAATAGTATCATTTATCTGGGCGTGTTGATGGCTTCTGAGTAGTTGGTGTTTCCGCTCCTTCCGCTCCAGTATCTTCAACCTCAGCTTACTTCCTCTACGTCTGCTTGGCTAACTGATCTGCTGTTTCAGATACCATCTCTTCCACTAGGACTGCACTCTCTGTGGTTTACTATCCTGCGCTATATCTGAACACTAGACCATCTGAATTTCCAATCCCTCTTCTTCGTTCTTCAATGCATGCCATCTAACCGTCCAATCCCTCCTTTTCGTATCTTTAAGCCGGGAATGCCCAGCTATACCATCCCTCTTCCTCCTCTCCCAATTCTACTACTGTCATAATCAGATTTCAATTATTATTTTCCCTTTATCAAAAGTATTTGAGTGAATGTGACAGCTTGAAATCCATAACATTACGAGAAGAAGGGTGAAAAGGAGACTGGTGTAAACCGCTCGACGATAATAGAGCACTTTCAACGCTTTAGTGAAACGGGACATCACAAAAGAAGGCAGGGACAGAGTCGACCGAGGTCTCCAGATGAGAGAGACGATAGATTCATCCATCATCAGGCACTCAGAAACTTCTCTCTGAATGAGATAAGAATTGAGCAGATCCTAAATTGAAGGCAAAACGGGACAATGAAAATAACCCAATGCCTGGCTCTCGTCATTCAACTCTTCTTATCCCTCAAAAAATTAGATACATTTATTTCGTCAGTGTAAATTCCTCAAATCATTAAGGAAAGCGACCAATGTATATCTGATGGAAAATGTGTTCGTTCCGTCATAATTTCTGATTTCACGTACTTGACACAAAGAAAACCCCCTGAAGAGCCAGGAGAATATGCCAAAACTATCCTCTCGTTTGATTAATAGCAAAATGAAGACATAGAATTAATAAACAAGTATTAATACCAGCCTTTAGAGATGGCTCCCATATAGTACTGGCAACAACTTGACTTAGTAGTGTATTATTCAAAGTTAAAAAATAAAACAAAGAAAATAAGTAAACTTAAGCTTAAAAAAAAATACATATAGTTATAAAAATAAAAAGTAAAATAGTTTGAAAGTACATAAATAAAAAAAAAAATTTTATTTATTTAATGTGATTTACAACCGTACAAATAATAAATAGGTACAATAAGTAAATATGTTGTATGTTTCATATACACTTGAAAATCTTGGGAAGGAACCACCCATTGGTGGTACTTCAAGGATTGATTTAAATTAGAAGGTCCCGTGGCCATCATCTTTTCAGACGCCTCGGAGGATTATCAGGGATTGTTAAGGATGAAAGATTAAGAATTAATGGGTTAGGATGGGTAAGGAGTCTGGAATGAAAAGACAAATACAATAACATTTTTAATTAACTTATATTCAACCTAAAAATGTGGTTTTTGGCACTATTTTTTCCACTTCTCTTCTCAGAGACTCGGTATAGCATCAAGATGCAATTTTGAAATTGAAGCTGTTTACTAATAGGATGAAGGCTGAATATTTCCTTCACTTGCCGTATGCAACTCTGATTTTTAGTTTTCATGATATTTTAATTCAAATGTTCAAAAACTAGTAATAAATTTATTTATGGCTCACTTCATTGCACTTGTCGGATTTAAGTAATCCGATTTTTACCATTTTTTTTGAATTTATATAAAGTCGGGGTCGGGGGTCTCATTTTCTGATGCCCCCCCCCCTTGCCGCGGACACCGGAAGGCCCCGAAGACGCTGCGACTGCAATGCCGCCCCCGCCTATGCACCATGCAAGCTAGGACCTGGCCTACCCCTACCGTCACGCCAGAGTCCAGGACACGCTGGCCAGCCACTGAAGAGGAAAGACGTCTTTTCAGACACCAGGCGAATATACATGGCTTTCACCATTTCGCCCACAGCACACCTAGACGAGGGATGCGGCTAGAAGACGTCACCGCGGCGGCGAAAACGTCATTCACCAGATAAGCGATATCTATTAAGCTATGAGACCTCCCAACTTTGTTCCTTTATTATATTATCATAGATAAAGATTTCTGGACTAACACAATAACCCAGTTTGCCCCTCCAGAGAATTAACTGTATAAATAAAAGGAAAATATATGCATATGTTCATAATCAGAAAAGTCTCACAATCTTCAGCCCCCCTTTTCCAGACAATTTATCATAATCTAAAAATACACTCGGGACACCTGCAGTATAGCACAAGCAGGTCCCGATGTAGACAGCGCTATTGCACTACACCGGCCAAGATATAATTTTTAATTATAGCTCATTACAAAGAAGATGAAATGCTAAAAACTTCCCTTACAATATGCAACCAAAATTTTTATTTTTCAAAATATTTTAATCTAAACGCAAAACACAACTTCCGATTTATCTCCAGTATTTCCTCGCATCGCGAAATCAATTTACTCCCATGTAATCGTTTTTTCTTAAGTTCTAAAAGGTTGGTAAATAAGTTTGACTTCAAAAATTAAATATTTAACAAATTTTCAGAAATCTTTAGAAAAAATTACGAATTTTCGAAATATATCCAATACCCTGATACGAGGACATTCTGGGTAGGTTAGGTGGTGCAACAATATTTACCACGCTGGATTTAAAAGCAAGTTACAACCAAATTATAATGTACCCAAAAGACCGGCAGCGTTCAAGTTCGAGCGGGTACACAATAATTTATGCTAATACAGTTCGGATTAAAAAATGCTTCCATTACGTTTCAGCGCCTTGTGGACGAATTCCAACAGAGATAGATGAATGCATTAGTTCCTTATAAAAAACTTGAGTCTTGACCCTTCATGGGTTGTAGAGGTAAAGATTTTTTATTTAAATAATAAAACTTAATTATTCAAAATATAATTTATAAATTGTTTTTACTTTTATTAATAACTTCATTTTATCATACAAGAAGTCCCAGTACACAGGTTCACGACTCCCTCTAATTAAATTTTTTTTTTTCATTTTTGCTTGATCATATCAGTGGCATGTGTCCATCATTTGATGGCTTTGTTAATATTTTAATCGTCCCCACTTCTGAAGAGAAATTAATTCTAGTGTCTACAATTGAATAGGGATACTTTTATTTATTTCTAATTCTGATAGTAAATCAGATTTTAAGATAAATCCATTGTCTGAACTTTTTTCATCTGATGGGATTTAAAGACGTAAATTACCAAAACTGGAAACGATCCTTTATGGTTTTTGACCATTTAAACGGTATAAAAAAAAAAATTTTTTTAGAGTCTAATTTTTTATAAATGTGCGTACTCATAATTTGAGAATCTTTAATCTCAAATTAGGTATTTACTGCGCCAAACTATAGGAACTATTGGATAAATATTAGTCCTGAATTGTTTTGAAAATTAGACAAATATCTACCATTTTTTTAAAGTCATATGGAAGTCAATATTTATGTAAAATACCTTTTGAACTGTAATTATTTATGTAGTAATGGAAGATTTTTTTTTTTATTTTCCTTGGTGCTCGTGTTGGAGAAATAGTTATATGCTTCAGGATTTTTGCATCCTTTTTCTGCACAACCTTCGCTTCATTCCTGTAACAAAAACTAGCTGTTTTGTGACAATATCTCCACGAACTTATTTTTAATTTTCAACAATTACTTCCTCCAAATATTAAACTTATATTATACTTACTCTCTTCTTACGCAGAACCAATTCTAAAAAAAAAGGCAATAAAGGCTAGAAGAGCAGTCATTTACAGTTAATTACAATATAAATTTAAACGTGGACAGTATTAGAAACAAACTGATTAATTCACCAATCCGCAACAGAACCATGTTATATACTTTAATTAACTTACATTTAAAGAATGAAGATGGCCTCGAGATCTTCTCCTCTAGAAATGTTAATGGAGTTCTATCGGTGGGTAGATTCTCCACATGTTTGTATCATGTCACTATGTCACCTACAGCAAATTTACTTGTATATATTTGTATACAGTTGTAAATAACAATAAATAAATTATTAAATAAATAAACATTTAAAGAAATAAAAATCATGAAAATTTGAAGATGATCCTAGTAAGCATTTTACCTACAAAAATATTTATTTTGTTTTGTACTAGAAGTATTCATAAGAAAAAGGAGAAATAAAATTGTTTAATAGTCTAGATCATGAACAGAAACGAAGGTTTGTCAGCAACAAGCGACAAGTCGTGAATTGCAGATTTCATGTGAACATAATTCTTTCTCTAATCTCACCGATCTTTTCGGAAACGCACGCTCATTATAATCTTTTAAATGCCTAGGGCCATTTTAAAGTCTTAATTGTGCTCTGAAAATGATACTTTGTTTTTTCAATTTCACTTACTCAGATCCGAGATAGATACCATAGTGCGAAGTCGGTACGGACGTTAGTTCAAGGATATTCCCACACTACCATCATCCTATGCATCAGGATGTTCGTCAGGTGAAGGATGTTTTGTTGTTCTGTACTACGTTGTTGGCATAACGATGTAGATGCATTACTTTCTTATAGCTAGTTTTTTCCCCACAGGAACTACTCAAAAGTCTGTAAAGTCTGTAGCTCTAAAGTATTAATAAAATTATAGAACACAATTCATGATTTCTTGGCATTTGTTCACACATATTTGAAAAAAATGAGTTTTCGGCATTCACAATGCAACACATAACAGTTTCTCATAATCCAAAACTATATGTACATATGTTTCATTTCATTATTTATCAAGATTACATAAGTGAATATTTATTTCTACTTATTCCACATACCAGTTAAATTCGGTATAAAATATTATGATGAACAGTCATTGAGAAAAAAAAAAGTGTAATAGCAATTATTTATAGTAGTAATTCCGGTCAGTCGATTTTATGGAAAAAGTTGATGTCTCACTCCACTCATAAAGCAGCAATAAATATGTATTTTCATCACACACCATTTTGCGAAACTAGGTTATTTAGACTCAGAAGACCTCAAAACGTCGATCTAAATGCTTCCTCTTATTTTACATATCGGTGAGTGATAATAAAAATGGAATGTAATAAGTAAAAAGGAAAGGAGGGGAGGAGAAGGGGAGGATTAGTGACGAGAAAGTCGAAAAAGGAAAATAAATAAAATTCAAGATTTTATGATTCATCAGATGACAAACAAATTACAAATTTTAATAGAGTTTTTATGTGCATCGATGTAGTGGAAGACTAAAGAAATATCAAGAGGTGTAGAAAGAATTTGTAAAAGAAGATGGAAAGAAAAGAAAAGAAGCAAAATGTTTTTAAATGTGTTTATTTTTTTCATTATTTCAATTCTACAAGTATTCTCTCTTTTTTTTTCAATAACACATAAAAGTAGATTTGATTAAAAGAGTATGTAAACATTCCAGATGTAGTAAAAAATATATATACATACATAAAAAAAAAGAAATGATTATATAAATTCAGGGCAGAGGCAGAACACACTAATAGTCTAAAAAACAGAAATGAAATAGAGAAAATATTTCACTCCATGACAGATAAATATATATCTATATATGAGGAGAAAATGATTAGTGGTGTGATCAATGAAGAACACAAATAAATTAAAACTTATTTATTAGTGCCAACAGTTCGAACAGAATTTTAAGCTTTTATCAGGGCTAAGGATAAAAACACTATAGCAACTATAATGATTAAATAGAATTACAGAAAATCTAGAATCATAATAAGATAGGGATAAAATAGGTAAACAAGTAGTATTGAAGAAAATGCTTAGTTATAGCAAAGAATGCATTCCTAAGAAAAAATAATAAAACACACGTAAAAAAAATGTAAATAAGTGATGTACAAATCTTAACGTATTCGTTATGAATACTCACAATATATA